>NC_090728.1:47001478-47011478 GCF_036898095.1 Palaemon carinicauda | reverse complement strand
ACACGCAGGAGGTGACAAGTATTCCCTAGGGATGGTGTTTGTCAGTGACTAAACATGGCCTCTCAAAGACTTCGGCGAATAAAGCTTTCCTTAGATGGCGGGTGAAGATGGGCTGAAGGGGGGTGTCGTAGGAGGAGTGGGGTGTGTTTTGAGAGAGAGAGAGAGAGAGAGAGAGAGAGAGATTCGAAACACTGGATGGCAGGTTAAAATATATAATGCGGTGTTTGCAAAGGAGCCAAAATGAAAGTAAGGAAACGAAAACGTTGTAGAGTTGGATAGTGAAGACCTATAATTTTGAAAAGGGGATTACCAGCTAGGATGCTGTAAAACGGGCTGAAAAGGAGAAAACGATTAGGAGACGGTGATGATGGTGATAAAAGGAAGAGTGGCTGGATTGGAAACCCAATGAAAGACCGCTCTAAGGTCTGGTGGTAAAACAATTCACTTCCAGACTCCTAAAAAGGAGCTGGACCTGTTCCGTGCAGGCGCGAGCTCCTTCACCGATTTGGGGGAAGAAATTTGGTTTTTCCTCTATTCGTTCCAAGGAAATGTATCCTGGCATCCTTTGATGAGAAATTCTAAATCATTTCCATTCATCGAGAAACGTAGATAAACCAGCTGTCACCTTGCCTGTTAATTAGAGTAATACCAGGTCAAGTGTATTGTGTTATTTTGATTATTCGAAGGACAACATTTGAAGGTCGTCGAAGGGTCTCATACTCTCTAGATCCAAGTCGTAGAAGAAACTGACAATACAACACCTTGGAGCTCAGCCATAAAACAGTCAATGGTTTATTACATTACAAAAGACTTGATTGTTCACACGGTTATCGGAATTCAGTTTTTGTGTCGACCACGAGAATAGACATTTTTTTTCGATCTAGTTTTGTTCTTTTCACTATCAGTTATTTTTCAAGTGTTATTTTATTGCATAACACTTACAGCTGTATGTATACTGTACAGCTGTATGTATACTGTACAGCTATATGTATACTGTACAGCTGTATGTATACTGTACTGCTGAATGTATACTGTACTGCTGTGTGTATACTGTACAGCTGTATGTATACTGCATGTGCTGTTTAACTTATTTGCGGATTTCCAGTGTAACTAGAAACCGACCCGTGAAACCTAATGTTCTTTGTCATTAGGTTATTGTAAACTATTCCCTTTGCTGTACCGATTTCCTTCTATGATTTGCAGTTATGTAATCGTAATAAATGAAAGATATTAATCTAAGAAAAGGTAAATATTAAGTTCTCTCATTCACGAAATATTTAGGTTATTTTGTTATTTTTTTTTTCTATTTATTGATTTGATAGTCTATAACAGCTTCCGATCTTCTGAAAGGATGAAAAGTCAGTTTAGGTACTCATAAAGTCATTTTAAAGTCCTTCTGAAAATTAACTAGTTTCCAGGCAATTCATTGCTGTGACATATTGAAAAACATGTCAGAAAAATTTATTTGAAATTCCCGGTTTATCACTATCTGAAGTAACATTTCAATAGTATTGTACTTTTTATCCCTTAGAATTTGGAATTTCACACTATATTATCCAAAACAGTAATCTGTCTTTATGTTTTTTATGTTGAAAAAAATGACACGAATAGCAGACATAACGTAATTAAAAATGTCTCTTTATCTTTTTGATGAGGTTAAAATGACATTTTGGATCTTTTTTTAAAGTGACATGACATTATTTTCAATAATATCGTTAACTGTATTACTTATAAATGTGATCTATTTTGATTTGTTTGTAATCTTTAGGGATGCTTCAGTGTATATAATAGACGTACCATTGATCGTCAAAACATCTTTCTGCTTAACCATAGAATGAGTAATGCGATATAATATTTATATATATCAGATTTTATAAACTTTCATTATGCATTCACACTTGGCACCATTCTTTCATGTGTAGTTTAGTTATTATTTTTAATGATTGTGTATACAACAATCAACGTGCTACCTCCAAATTCCGTAGATTAATTTTTCCTTCTTTAGATTCTACCTAATGGTGCATACTCTGCATACTGTTTCCTTCTTTAGATTCTACCTAATGGTGCATACTCTGCCTACTTTTTCCTTCTTTAGATTCTACCTAATGGTGCATACTCTGCCTACTTTTTCCTTCTTTAGATTCTACCTAATAGTGCATACTCTGCCTACTTTTTCCTTCTTTAGATTCTACCTAATGGTGCATACTCTGCCTACTTTTTCCTTCTACCTAATGGTGCATACTCTGCCTACTTTTTCCTTCTTTAGATTCTACCTAATGGTGCATACTCTGCCTACTTTTTCCTTCTACCTAATGGTGCATACTCTGCCTACTTTTTCCTTCTTTAGATTCTACCTAATGGTGCATACTCTGCCTCCTTTTTCCTTCTTTAGATTCTACCTAATGGTGCATACTCTGCCTCCTTTTTCCTTCTTTAGATTCTACCTAATGGTGCATACTCTGCCTCCTTTTTCCTTCTTTAGATTCTACCTAATGGTGCATACTCTGCCTACTTTTTCCTTCTTTAGATTCTACCTAATGGTGCATACTCTGCCTCCTTTTTCCTTCTTTAGATTCTACCTAATGGTGCATACTCTGCCTCCTTTTTCCTTCTTTAGATTCTACCTAATGGTGCATACTCTGCCTCCTTTTTCCTTCTTTAGATTCTACCTAATGGTGCATACTCTGCCTACTTTTTCCTTCTTTAGATTCTACCTAATGGTGCATACTCTAGTTTGACTAGTTGGTCTGTGCAGATAGTTCTAATTCAAATCCTTATTTAGTTGTGCTTTGGTTATTTGTGATTGATACGTGACATCACGGTTTTTTAATTAAGAGAGCTAGTTGAGAAAATTGATAGAAAATACGCGTGATAAAGAAATAAATACGTGAAAGGGGCAATTGTGATTATATGTTAATTACAACATTTATTCATGTAAATACATTATGATTTTTTAAGCAGTATTATAAATTGTAAAAATTGTAAGTGTATATTTCTTAATAAAACGAAAAACATGTCTGTTTATTAAACCAATATTGCTCTTATGATATAGTTTTTGTTCAGTGGATGTTCAACAATAAAGCAATGTTTTTCTCTCCTTTCAGATACTTGCCCGATGTTATTACGTGGAACTTGGACGAAAGGCTCCGCCACCAACGCCCCAGTTAGTTCTACGGGCTCTGCAACGCGTAGCACCGACGGAGGAAGTAGTGGCGGAGGCGTCATCAGTAGCAGCGGCGTCAGCAGTGACAGCAGCGAAGTAGCAGTCAAAGCAGTGGAGGAAAATCCCGCCGCTGCGGGAGGAGGAACGACCCACACTGGCTGGAGTATGAAACTCTGGCGTCGAGGGTCCTCGCAGGAACGCCCTTTGCGACCTTCCTCCTCCCAGGGCTCTGAAAATTCATACACGGAGGAGCCTTACGTTAACGCGGACGCTCACAGTGCCGTGTATGCAGAGCTGAACTCGACGGGATCAACGCCCGTGAGTGCCAGCGGTGTTTCCTATAATCCTTATTCCCTTAACACGTATTCAGAAATTCCCGATCCTTTGAGGCCCATGTCCATTGGCGGTCTCAGGTCATTTATCACGGAAGGGACATACGAGAATGCTGGGTACGTGCTCTCAGAGGCGGGCATCGAGCATCCGGAAAGTTCAGTCGGGTCGACGTCCACACCTTCGTCTGCCTACTACTCAGACATTTCGTCCTCGGACAACCAAAATAACAAGAAAAAGAAAAAGAAAAGAAAAAACGAAGAGCGCAACAACCTAAATATCCAGCGATCTATGATGCCCTCCAACATATCCTCGGGAGTGTCTATGATCAATAATCATATCTTAGGTCCTGACCGGCGACTTAACGGTCCTGCGAGGGAATTGCCCGGGCATGTCATGGGGCAAGCCCTTCATCCTGCCCTTCATAACCGGGAGCTCCTTCCTTTGGCTCTCGAGCTCCTCCCACAACATCTAACGCTAGACAACAGGGGCGTTGAGGCGGTTTTGCCCCCACTTCAGCCCAACATGAACGTCATACAGACCGCGAATCAGGTGCAAACGTTGCCCAACCTCAAAAATATCAATGAGACCAGGGCCGTTTTAAATGCGTCTCAGAACCAAATATTAGGAAATATATCTTCAGTTCCATCCTCCGCGGTTCCTGTCGATTCCCTCGTACATAACCACAACCTGGAGGAGGTTCAGGAAGAGGAGGACGAAGAGGCAGCGCCCCATAGGCCTTTGCCTCCCCTGCCTAGTCGTCAGGTCCAAGGGCCACAAAGAAGGGGAATTTATGTGGGGCAAAGTAAACAGGACCAACCCCTTCCTCCGGTTCCTTCGGAATATGTGTAGTAGTGCTTCCTGTATTTAAATTGACATTCAGATAATCAAGAGTGACTCTTGCCACCCATTAGTATGAGCACTTTTAAATGAGATTATATATAAAAAGGATGAATTATATGGGTTTTTAACTTCACGTTTCTTAATATCTTTTAAATAGCTTTCTTTTCCCGATAAACATCCTTTGTGATTTTAAGACAAACACATTATCAGAAAAAGTGTTCGCTGTGGATAAAATAGATTACTCATATATTTCGAGCGTTATGTTTCTGAGTTCATTCCAAAAAGTATAGTGGTCATCAGTGACAAACTAATGGATGGGTGATAAGAAGGATGGAAACTTGTGCTTCAATCATTTCCTTTGGGAAGTGTCGAGATTTCATGAAAGTTCATTATGGCATCTCAATCCTTTCGAAGTGGAAGCTGCTAGAAATGACTTCTCTTCATCTAGCGTAACGATGTCCACGTTTTTTCTCATAATATCTCGTTTCCTTCACACTTACGAGTTTATTTTGGTCTCGTGAAGTAGGCGATTGATGTGAACGGTGCTTGCAGTTGTTCTGATTAGGATAACATTGTGTAATTTACATATCTCTTTATCATAATTTGTATTTATGGCACCCAAAGCATTAGAAAGATCTTTTTTTATTTAACTAGAATTATTATTCTAATTTATTGACTGTTTTCCGCCAGATCAGTGATAATATATTTCATATCCCACCACCGTGACCCAATATGACCCAATAGATCATAATAAATAAAATCTGTTTAACCTATAGTTGGTGACTCCGTCTCAACAAAGTCATATATATTTTTTGGCATCAGAAATATATAAAACTAAATTGCATTTTCCACATTACAAACTCGACAGGATATTCAAATGGGCATAATACCTATGATGAATTTTATGTTTTTATGTGTATATATAAATTTGTAAAGTGTGTAAATATAGCTAGCTCACCAAGGATTTTTTTCTGTATAACTGTGATTTGATGGTATTGAAAGTCTTACAAATGCATTATTATTATTATTATTATTATTATTATTATTATTATTATTATTATTATTATTATTATTATTATTATTATTATTTCAAAAGATTATAGACATTGAGCTACTTGATGTAGTTTATTACATAAGGTTTATTTACAAACATTTTCCATTACATATTATTCTTCATATTTGAGAAGTGAGATCAATATCAGGCGTTCTTTATGAAGTTCAGGTCGTATTTCGTAGCTGTCGAAGTAATTATAAAATAATCATAAATTCTATCCAAGATTAAATTCGTGCTATTTCCTGAATATTGTTGTTCCTGGATACGAAATTGCCTCCCATACCCCTGGACAGGGGTGGCCAAAATTCATAATTTACATAGTTTATAGAAATTACAAAATAGTATATCAGGAAATTGGACCTTTCAAGGTATCCTGTTACCTTTTTAAGTCTTACTGTATAGTATGAATCACTCTAATCTTTCATTCAAATTCATTTCAATCGTTAAAATGTCTATTAGACAGCTGGCCAAATACGGTTTGTACTGAAGAAATTAATTTTCTTGATCCATTTAAGAACCCAAGATTATAGACTATACAAATTCTAAAATCTATCCACTTGTATTCCAGAACTAAATAGATTATCGCCTGAAAATTTAATCATCAAGTATACTTCGCGAAGACTCCTTTCCCATCAAGAAATTTATATATATATGATTTTCCAGTCACAACATGTACATAACCTTTGAATTTTTATGAGAGCATTTTGTAAGCATTTTCATCATGCGGGCTCTGCCATTTTGCGTCTGGAGCCGGCCGCATCCTGGAAACTGGAGCCGGCCGCATCCTGGAAACTGGTGCTTGATAGGGTCTTTTTTATAGTCAAGCTTGCTGGTGATTAAGTGCTTATATATTGTCATCCACTCCTGTTGGCTCATTTCCCCTGTGATCCACGCTCCTCCTGTCCCACATAAATGGCATTATATCGTGTTGGGTGAATTGTATATTTGCAGAGAATTATTATTATTATTATTATTATTATTATTATTATTATTATTATTATTATTATTATTATTATATTTCGGGAGTAGACCCTCTTTTAAGCAGGTTTTATTAAAAGTGATTGCTGCCTCAGTGGCGTTAATCTTGTAATTAACTTTTTCTATTATTATTATTATTATTATTATTATTATTATTATTATTATTATTATTATTATTGTAGGAGGAACATGGTTTACCTGGCCAGCCCAAAGAAGTGAAGAACATCATAATTTATGATATTAGTCTCTGATATTGTATACATTATATCATTCTGTTAGATAAAACAAAATCACGCCACCAGTAAGATTACGCCTGTGCTTATGAGGTCAAAGTATGATTTCTTGCGGAAAATATGGTCGTGTATGTCGTCAATAATACCTTTATACAAATGTCTATGTTTCAAATGTTGTGATTATTTTTGCATTTTTCGTGATGTACATTTACTTTTATTAAGTTCATAAATGAAAAAAAAAATGTGAACCTTATTTAGGGCTTACGGCTAATATATATATATATATATATATATATATATATATATATATATATATATATATATATATACATACATATATATATATATATATATATATAAATACACATACATATATATATATATATATTTATATATATGTATATATATACATACATATATATATATATATATATATATATAAATAGTGTGTGTGTTTGTGTGTATATATATATATATATATATATATATGTATATATATTTATGTATGTATATATATATATATATATATATATATATATATATATATATATATATCTGTGTATATATATATATATATATATATATATATTTTATATATTTATATGAATATGTATGTAAATATATATATATATATATATATATATATATATATATATATATATATATAATGTTTGTGTATGTTTAGTAAATACTGGTTAAAATTCAACTTCCTTCAAAACATGGCTTAAATCGACACAATTTCCTCCAAAGTTTCCGCTTGATAAAGTGTTAATTGTGACGTCATACACGTGCATTATTTTCATGCCAACTATTTCCTTAAAACTTAAGTCTTCGAGTATCGATTACGAAGGAGTATTTTTCTTCTTGTAAAATGTCGTGTTTTTTTTCTCATTTATGGGCATTATTATGTTATAGATATTTTACAATCTAAAGATGAAATTCATATCAGGAACTTAGTATGGATTTCCCTTCTATATGTAACGTAGAAGGAAAGCTGACAGGGGGATATGTTTGAGCATTTAATAGAAAAATATGGCAAAATCCGCAAGCTATTTTATAAGGTTTTTAGGACTAGTATGAGATTTAGACGTTGATTTGTTTTTTCTCTGTAATTAATTAAACTCTGCCACTTCATCTGCTCAACACACAGGAGGCATTAAACTATGAAATTTTGTAGTCTCTATAGCATTTTGTAAATGATAATGCAGAGAAGGTGTATATATAGAGATGAAAGATATCACTTTTGAAATATTTCAATTTTTTAAAAATGCAGTATTTGCCATCATTTTTTTGCTTACGTGATCAATGTAGCTTTCGTTTAAAGTGAATTTAATGAAGATGAATAATCTACTCTTATAGGTTGTGAGTCTCTCTTACTGAGAAGAGTGAAGAACTAGTTATTGAGAAATGGCTTGTGTACAGTCTGTCGTATATTTGTTGTACATCAAATGTTTATTTTTTATCTTGTGGACGAATCAGAAATGGTCACAGATAATCGTGTTTATTTTTCTTGAGGGGATTGACACAAGAAATGTAATCATTTAATATATTGAGTCATTTAATATATTGATGGAGACTTGCTACCCCCCCCCCATGTTTATAATCTCTCTCTCTCTCTCTCTCTCTCTCTCTCTCTCTCTCTCTCTCTCTCTCTCTCTCTCTCTCTCTCTCTCCTATTTGAATATATAAACCAAAACTGATTTATATTTGTATTGCTAGAGATGACGATTTACAGGCATAGGACTTAAAATAATCTCCTTAAAGAAATTGAATTAATTTTACTGTAAATCAAAAAGAATACTAAAGTTTTCCCTCTTTAAAATTATTTGTTTGTGAGAGATATTCCTCATTACATTCCCAACTGTGAAATTTTAATCGTTAACTAAACTTATTTTTTACAAGTACAAAGTTTATACAAAATGGGAAATGCGAGACTTTGTTCATGTTTCATTTTTTAAATCTATCCTAAAGTAATTTGATCTCCAAGGGGAAATTCTCTTCTATCCTTTGAAGCCCTCTGTTCTCCTTCAAGCCGAGCCAAGATTTGCTATCCTGTATTGAAGTATTGTAGGTAAGGTTGACTTTCATTTGAAAATTTATTACTTGAGCGTTCCGTATAAGCGCTTAAAGAAATCATCTAATTGAGAATATGAACGTTCGTGTACAGTAACATAAGTGAAAATATTTTTTTTTTTTATGTTGTTGAATTTTTCTCTCGTTTGAATATATATATTGATCTTTTTTCTTCCGAGTACAATTTATTGCATTGCTCAAAACTTTTTAGTTGAACTTTTTTTTCTATATTGGAAATCAAAAGTACAAGTATGTCATGGACAAAAGACCGTTTATTTGAGGAGTTGATTTACGTACATACAAATTTCAAGTGCCAAAATGTAATTGAATCTGGTCATAACAAAATCAACTCGATTATTTGTGACCATTAATAATTAGTCTTGGTCTTTTTTTCTTTGCTTATTTTTATTGCAAACTTGTAGCAACTTTTGTTGAATGTTAGGTTTAACCAGTTGTTGATTTTTTTTAATCCATTTCTCTCCAGCTTTGTTATTTTCCTTTAATGTGTTTACTTGTTTATGAGAAATATGTGTTTTATTTATATCTCAATGTTACCTAGTCATCTCCGTCTACCATAAGATGGAGTCAAATAAAATGTTTTATACGGAATAATGTGTTTTATATTTTATGCCTCTTATTGGTGTGACTGGTAAAGCATGTCATTTACGTCAAATATATCAAGAAAGGTATTACCTGTATTACAGGACAAACTCAACGCTTGCCCCTAGAGTGTGATAAGGGAAATGGACCTCATGATTTCACCGTCCTTGGCGAAAGAAAGAAAACGGAACACCCATAGAAGATCAGTGTCAACACTGTCAGTCACAGGTAACAGTATTTGGTTGAGTTTGTCCTTGTTAGGTTGTGTAGTGCAATTCAAATATATCAAGAAAGGTATCACCTTCTGTTTTACTGGACAGACACAACGCTTGCCCCAAGAGCGTGGTGATAAGGGAACTTGACCTCATGATTTCACCGTCCTTGGCGAAAGAAAGAAAACGGAACACCCATAGAAGGTCAGTGTCAACACTGTCAGTAACTGGTAACAGTATTTGGTTGAGTTTGTCCTTGTTAGGTTGTGTAGTGCAATTCAAATATATCAAGAAAGGTATTACCTGTATTACAGGACAGACACAACGCTTGGCTCAAGAATGTGGCGAGGAAGGGAAATAGTCATGATTTCACCGTCCTTGGCGAAAGATAGAAAACGGAACACCCATAGGAGATCAGTGTCAACACTGTCAGTCACAGGTAACAGTATTTGGTCGAGTTTGTCCTTGTTAGGTTGTGTAGTGCAATCCATAGAAGAGCTCTAAAGAGAGCATA
>NC_090728.1:46916478-46988978 GCF_036898095.1 Palaemon carinicauda | reverse complement strand
ATGCAATGGGAAGGACCGAATAAAGGCTTGCAGGGAAAGGTTAGTCTGTATTTTAGCCTTTTCCGTTATTAATTTTCAGTTTGATGGAATATTTATTATTCATCATTGAGTTTTGGTGGTAGACTACTGGTTATAAGGTGGGTTTGGTTATCTAGCACATCTTAAACATTCTACCATGCCTCCTGGTATGTGTACCGTAGATGTAGGCTAGGCAATAGTATTTAGGTCACTTAGGTAAGGTATTTTGGTAAATTTGTATTGTATTACAAGGTGTGATTTCGAACAGAAAATGTTTTCCTATAGTAAATAACGTGATTTAACCGAATTTGACGTTCATTTCAACCGCAAACAAACATCAACCAATTCGGGTAACTTTTAAGTTGTCGAATTGGTTGATGTTATTACGGATGAAATGAAGGTGAAAACCGGTTAAATCACGTTATTTCCTACAGGAAAACATATATTTTCTGTTAAAATGGTTAAATGTAATCACTGTTGACATATATGATGGGTTAAAATATTTAAATATAAGCACTAGTTCAACGGTGACACTTCCCTTACGGATGTGCTGTGAACGATAACATTAGCAACGTTACCAAGGATACAGTGTTACCGACATTGACGAATGGTACACAGTTACCAACGGTACGATGGCATTACTAGCGATAGCAACGCTAGATATTTGCATACGTATTTTAAATAATTTTTCCATATAAGTTGTACACAATATGTAAAAAGTACAAAAAGGGCACAGAACCTAACAAACCCACCTAACCTAACCTAGGAGTTCTCCGGTCACAAAACACATATAATGACTTGAGGAATGACTTGCCTTTTTGCAAATATTATCTTCCTTGGGGGTAGACGACTTTTTCCCAAAAATGTACCTTTATAAGAAGTAACGGTATAACCACAACGATGTTTCTTTTTGGTTTTAGGTATGCTGGTTTCATTATTATAATAAAACATGTGAATGTCTTTCCTGTAAGATAGGAGGGAACGGCACTTGGGGCACTGTAAGCGTTGAGGAATTACGTTGTGTGATTTCAGGAAATTATCAACATTGGCTGAAGAATCCTAAAAATCACCATGGAATTTAGCAAATGCTTTTAGGTACGGAATACTGCAGCCGTTACAAGTATCTATAACTTCCTCCATTGCAAAATACGAAAAAATAAATCTCACTTGAAATGACGGACACCTTACTAGGACAAAGGTTTCAAGGGAAAAGGATTTGGTGGAAGGGGTATGAACAGACCACTTAAAGAGATAAAGGAAGGGGGTAGGGAAATATCAGTTGACAACCCCCTTGTGTAAACTTTAAATACGTATCGGTTCGTGATTGGTTAACAGAAAAACAACGGAGTGTAGAGGGTAAACATGAATGAACTGTATAGGGAAACTAGTCCAGAGAAAGTATTTGTGAAACCGGGGAGTGAAAAGGAAATAACAAAAGAAATAAAAACAACATAGGAAGATAAAATGGAATGAATGATAAATAATATTGAATGGGAATATAAAATGAGATGATTTTAACATCAACTTGATAGGGAAACTAGTCCAGATTAAGTATTTATGTGAAACCGGGGAGTGAAAAGGAAGTAACAAAAGAAATAAACCCAATATAGGAAGAGAATATGGAATGTATGATAAATAATATTGAATGGGAATATAAAATGAGATGATTTTAAAAGGAATAGGATAATAAAACGAGTAATAGGTTGGGGAAAACCTTCTGCGCAGGGGGTGGGGTTTCTGCGCAAGTCGAAACTGGTATGCACGAACGTACGGTTGCTAATGTTAGCATGGAATGTTAACATTTGATCTACATCAGACATTGGCAGCACTGGTTACTGTATTTTTTCATGAGACATAATCTTTGCAACGGCGCCTCCAAAGTTTATCCAGCTATACTGTTTTGTATTTTCCTCAGATTATTATACATTCAAGAAGCTAATGTACAGTATAGAGAAGAAAAGGCTTGTTTTACGATTACGTATATATAGTTTCCCCAGTATGTTTTCCCCACCCAAAACCCCGAGTTCCCACTGGGGGTCCCCCATTATCGTAGGATATAGATGTACATATATTTCTGAAACTATTCATTTGCGACGGGAACGAGTGTCATTTTTGAAGAGCATAATTTTTTTCCTTAAGAAAAAGTAGTTTTTTTCTTAGGTTACATTGCCCTGTAATACACTACAATAAAACCGGTATGGCTTTACAGCTGAATTACATTGACAAGATTATTCACAAGAGATCCAGAGCTCTGAAATAAATTGATTTTAAAACGGTAACTGGACATTATCTAACCTAAGGTTCTCCATTTAACCTAATGTAGGAGCCGAATTACATTGACTTGACTATTCACCATAAGTTAAGAGCATTGAAATAAATTTCCCATTGATTTTAAAAAGGAAACAATGTACTTAATCTAACATAAGGTTCCCCACCTAACCTAACGTAGGAGCCGTATACTTGCTTTCCGACCTGCGACCCCCTTAGTCTGGTGTATCCTTAGCTTACCTTAAGACAAAGTCTCAATCCTGTATTTGCTTTTCAACCAGTTTCACTACTTGCAAGGAAACACTAAATAATAGTTCATAATTGGTAAGACTATCCTCATGTTATTCTATTGCAGACAAAGTTAATTTAAGTGTTATTTTCAGAGAGATGAGCCTTTTTCTATAGGAATTAACTTTTTTTTTTTTTCTTTTTTTTTTTTTTTGATGAAAATGTTGTGCCATCCATAACTATTATAAAACACAAGTTAACACCCCTTGTAAGGTTAAGAGACTGAAGTTAAATCCATATTAAGCCTTAGATAAGTGGTGGGGAAAATGTTCTGGTCTTGCATATGGCGAGACTTGGTGTAATACAGCTACTGTGGTGGCTACTTAACGTCAAAGTGCTGTTAGTTTACAAAAATTAGTATACTGTAGTCCATTTAGGGGCATGTACCTACTTATCATTTAGGGGTATATGATTACCTATTCACCATGTTGATATGACTAGATATTTTTATTAACACAATCTTTTTTTTTTCTTCCTATCAAATATATTCTATTGAACCTTTACTGGAAACAGTCCTTTATTGCTTAACCCTGGATAGGTACGGTGGGTCGTTTGCGACCCCGAGCGTAAAAAAAAAACAGGTTTTTCTCACGTGACTCACCCCTGTGACTGAATTTGTGGGTGATCGACCTGCAGGAGGTGTCTCCCCTACACGCTCTAGTAGTGTCCAGATGTGCATTGCTGTAGCTGTACTCCTTCCCCGATTTCTGAGACGCGTCGGGGTCGTTCGCGTTATTACGTATTACGAAATTGTCGTAGAATGGTGCAACTTGTATAGGTTATCAGTTGTGGAAACTCTTGGTGGATTGTTTGGCTACCATGTGCATGTTTTTTTTTTTAGTTAAAATGTCGTTCATCACCACGAGGACCATTTTACCGCGAGTGGCCCTTTTTCATTTTTTTTCATTTTTTTGCCAAGTCATTTTTCCGTAAGATATTGCCAAATAGTGTCGTAAAACTTTTGCTTGTTTAGTGTTGGAAAGTGTGTCTAGATGATCTGGCTACCCATGCATGACTTTGTTTTTGTCAGATACGACGTAGTTATTGGTATATTGGGTATTTAACTGCGGTTACCAATTTCTGTTTTTTTTTCAATATTTGTAAAAATTACTACGTAGTAAGGAATTGCCGTATATTATTCATTTTTTTTTCATGTTTATGTGTTAGAAAGTGTGCCTTGATGGTTGGGCTAACACGTGCATGTCTTTTTTTTTTTATCTGAGATGTCGTATATTAGAATGTCGGGCATTTTACCGCGAGTGTCCCTTTTTAATTTTTTTTAATTTTTTTGCCAAGTCATTTTTCCGTAAGATATTGCGAAATAGTGTCGTAAAACTTTTGCTTTTTTAATGTTGGAAAGTGTGTCTAGATGATCTGGCTACCCATGCGTGATTTTGTTTTTGTCAGAAACGACGTAGTTATTGGTATATTGGGTATTTAACTGCGGTTGCCAATTTCTGTTTTTTTTTCAATATTTGTAAAAATTTACTACGTAGTAAGGAATTGCCGTATATTATTGATTTTTTTTTCATGTTTATGTGTTAGAAAGTGTGCCTTGATGGTTGGGCTAACACGTGCATGTCTTTTTTTTTTATCTGAGATGCCGTATATTAGAATGTTGGGCATTTTTCCGCGAGTGCCCCTTTTTATTTGTTTTGCATTTTTTTGCTTAGTCATGTTACCGTAAGGAATTGGCAAGTAGTGTCGCAAAACTTATATTTTTATAGTGTTGGAAAGTGTTTCTAGATGATCTGGCTACCCATGCCTATTTTTTTTTTAGCCAGATATGGCGTATATATAAGTATGTGTTCGATTTTCCTGTGATTGCCATTTTTTCGTTTTTTCCCATTTCTTTCAAAATTACTACGTACTAAGGAACTATCACAGAGTAATATTTCATTTATATGTTTATTTGTCGGAAAATATGCCTTGATGGTTTGCCTAGCACGTGGCTGAAATTTTTTTCTTTCTGAAATGCCGTATATTAGAATGGCCATTTTTCCACGAGTGCCCCTTTTTATTTGTTTTGCATTTTTTTGCTTAGTCATGTTACCGTAAGGAATTGGCAAGTAGTGTCGCAAAACTTATATTTTTATAGTGTTGGAAAGTGTTTCTAGATGATCTGGCTACCCATGCCTATCTTTTTTTAGCTAGATATGGCGTATATATAGGTATGTGTTCGATTTTCCGGTGATTGCCATTTTTTCGTTTTTTCCCAATTCTTTCAAAATTACTACGTACTAAGGAACTATCACAGAGTAATGATTCCTCTAGATGTTTATTTGTCGGAAAATTTTGTTTACTTTTTTTTTGATTGAATATCATCAAATTTTTTTAGCTAAAATATTGTTTTACATTTTTTTTTCGATTTTATTTCCCTTCAAAAATTTTTTTTTGGGTCAGAATTTTAATTTTATAGTCGAAAAATAATCGACAATTATCCAGCAACCCACCATACAATTTTTATGCATATCCAATAATAATTAGATTAGTAAATAACACCTTGAAATTGACATACCCTTCCTACATTTCAAGTGGCAGATTAGGGAGTCTGAGTCAGTGTGGTTGGCGGCCATTTTGTGGACATATCCGAAGCGTAAGCTGCCCTATCTATATATATTCTTGTTCCCTATAGAATTTGTGATATTTTGGTATATTTTTACCTGCATAAATATCATATTATATATTAAATATATGTATTTTTTTACGAAATTTCCAAGTACTCAAAAAATTACCTTTAGATATGGCCCCTGATATAAATGTAATTTACAAAATAATGAAGATTTTTTTTACATATTTCTATTTTAGGATAACATATGTTTATTCCCTAAAAAAATTAGCCACTTCCTATTTCATTTGGGTACCCAAAAAAATTCATGAAATTTGGACAATTTTTTTTGGCCAAAAAAAGTTACCCTTTTTTTCTCATTTCAGATCTTCACCTCCATGGGTCTGACTTCATCCAAAATACATCAAGATGTGTCCTAAACATTCAAGAATCAATTCCTAAAAGGATTTGTGTATATATGTATAAACTTTTTTTTTTATGAATTTTTATGTCAGGTCTTTTTTTTTTTCTACTTAATTTTTTAAAATATTTATAATAAATAGTTTTTCTGCAGATGAGTAGTATTTATCTTTACAGTTGTTTTAAGCATTCATTGAAGTTTTTTTTGGCAAAAGAAAAAAGGAGGTTACTGCATAAACTGATTTTTCAAGAATTTTTTTTGGCGTCGGGGTCGTTCGCGTCCGAGTATACCCTTAAAGGGGTGTCCGAGGACCGTACCTATCCAGGGTTATAATAAATGATTAAGTCCTTTTCCCTTGATAATGGAATCATACAGCAGTGTGCAAGGGTTTGAGAGGTTGCAGGGGTAGTGAATCCCATCTCCTGTAGTTAAGGAGTAACCAGTTGAAAAAAAATATATGCTTTGTGTAAACAGCTGGAAATTAGAGTATCCTAATTATTTTTAATTTGCATCGCGGTCCTCGTGTGGATTATGCTCCGCTGTGGCTCTCTTCGCTTGCAGTTTCTTTTTTGGCAACGGTACATGGACAAGCTGTGCAAGCCAGTCATGTGGGTCATTGTTTCAGGGATATTTTTGACTTTCAGATGAGGAACAGTAGTTATGCTGTACTGTTCTGTACTGTACTGTATCCTGAACGGAGAGCGTTTTCAACCTAATAGCTGAAATAGATGAAATTACACTAAATTTTTAAGTAGATTGTATTTCCATTTTGGAGATGTTAGGACATATAGTGTCAGACAACCGAGTACTGACCAAATCATTGCTTGTGCTTGGGTCGAGGAACCAAACATCAGCACACTGTCAGATTTTACTGATGATTGTTTTTTCTTTCGTGCATATAAATTGACGTAAAAATATGTGGAATATAGACATACTTATATTGACAAGAAGACCGGGGAATTCTGCACTGAATATGTATAGATATATTTTATTAGTGCATGAACTGACAATGGAAACATCGTGGGAGATGATGACTTTACAAGTACTCCCCCCTAAGACAGTTATTAAGAAAATGATTGGAGATTTACAACTAAAAAAAAATTAAGCAGTTTTCTCCTAATTTTAATACCTCCATGGAGGCTGAAGGCAACCTCTTGTTCTGGATATTTTTTGTCGTCAGCCAGAATTGACTAACTAATTGTTCAGTGTACAGTCTTGTCTAACAGGATGCCTCCCATTGTGCAGCACCTGGGTGGTTCAACCACCGAGCGCAGACATTTACGACTGTGTTCAGGCGACGTCTTGTTTTGAGGAGGCACGCTAGGGTGCCTGCCAGTTTATTATCTCTGCCAACGAAGTTGGAAGGAGGTTATGTTTCTGCCCCTGTTGGTGTGTGTGTTTATGAACAGCTTCATGGCCACAATTTTAATCTTACAAAGTAATGGAACTTGCAGGGATTAATTGTATTGTATAAAGCTTAAAATTAAGTTTTGGAAGATCAAAGGTTAAGATCATGGTCAAACAAAATTTCCAATTCATGTAATCAGCCATAAGTTTGGTCATTGTTGTCACAGACTTCAAACTTGGTTCATATTTGTGTATGAAAATCCACACCAATTAATAAATGTTAAGGTTAATGTCGAGAAATACTGTAAGCTGCCACGGCGGATGTCTACGCTCTACCGAGTGCCCCTCTAGTTCTTTGGTGTTATTCTCGTCCATGGGGATTGTGGATTTCAGCCTGTCGATTGCTACCCAGTCTTCACAGTCGTGAACCAACATGCGATACACTTTGGCTGAACAGCTGATGACATGATGTGGTCTTCGATATGTTCTTGTTAGGGGTGTGCAGTGAACGGTGTTCCTCACAAAGACATGTTCTCAGATATCCAGGCCCTTTGACTCGAAGCGTTTGGTCCTGTTAGTGAAGGTTTTCAGGCAAGGCATAAACTTCCAAGAATGAGTGTGTTTGGGAATGGTGAACACCTCACCATAGACTTTCTCTACAGGAGACACTTATCCGGTCGGTTGCTTTTAGGGCTGTTTGAAGGTCTAGCAAGACCCAGTGCAGTTGCAACTTCCGATTTGCATCCACGCATCAGGCCATCAGGGAGCCTTTCAGTGAGCGATGAGTCCTCTCCACCATGCCATTGTCAGAGGGATTGTACGTGGTCTTCCTGTGGAGCGACATTCCCATCAGGTGTGCTAGGGAGGCCACAGTTCGGACAGGAAAGCAGGGACCGTGTTTGGTGTGATCTTACTTGACAGCAGGGCCTATGCACATGCACTGGTCAAGGCTTCCATCATTGATGGTGCCTCGGTCAATCTTGTGGAGTAGTCGATGGTTGTCAGGAGGTATCTTGTTTCTCCTGACTGTAGTAGAGGGCTCATAGTATCAACGTGGTGGGCCTGAATCACCGTTTGGGCTGGGGAAAATCCCTCTTGTCTGAATCCATGTGCCGTCTGATTTTGCCTGTTTCGTAAGCCTCACACATCCTTGGCCAATCTCGTACAGTACATGCTTCTTGATCCCATGCCACAAAAATTTATCAGCCATGCTATCGTGTGTCCCAATTGATGCGACAGTCTATCACCTTGAACACTTCTATCCTCTGGGAGGCTGGTGTTGTCGAGGAGCATTGCGCTGGATGGGCCCAATGGGACGTTTGTTAAAGTGTCCTAGGTTGTCATTTCAGGGTTGTCGGCCTGTTCTCTTATGATGTCTTTGTAATCAACTCATAGGTGAAAGGAGTGTATCTCGATTCTTGATAGTGTCGGGCACAGGATTCCTCTTGGCGGGGATGTAATTAATTGAGCAGTCGAACTCTGTGATGGCTGCTGTTACGTTGTTGCCTTGCTGACCATGCATCCCCTATCTTTGTCAGTTCTTGAATTAGGTGCTCATAATCCATCATGATGGTGAACGAGGTTCCCTCCAGGAAATCCTTGGAGTGCCACACAGATTAGTAAATGGCCAGCAGCTCCTGGTCAAACGTGTTGTAGCGAGTTTCTGAGGGCTTGAGTTTGTGGCTGAATAACGCAAGTAGTTGAGGAGAACAGTTTACGACCTGCTCCAACACGGCTCCTTAGATGAAATTGCTGGCGTCAGCGGTTAACCTTGGGGAAGCCTTTAGATCCTGGGAGACCAGCGTGGTGGCCTCAGTGAGAGCTCCCTTTGTTTTTTTTCGAAGGCTTTTTGTTGTGGAGTCTCCCACCTTGGTTTCTTTGGCTTTCCCTTCAGGATTTCATTTAGAGGGGACATGATAGGAGCGACGCGGTATGAACAGGTGGTAGTAATTCACCATGTGAACAAACACCTGCAGGGATATGATAATCATCCACCTTCGAGGACAATGGGTAAACACCAGTAGAGGAGAGTGTGTCCCAGATATCCACCTTCTCACCGCCGAATGTGCACATTTCAAAATGGACGAATCCAATCCATTTTCCTGGAGGCGTTTCAAGACCGTCAGACGTGGTCCATGTGTTATTTTCACATAGCAGCTGCAGGAAAGTAGGTCAGCTGGGGCTGCTGTCTATCAGACTTTGAAAGGTAATCCACCGTTTCTAAGACCTAAGGTGGAGAGGGAGAACGTGCATGTCCTGATCAGCGTAATGATGGCTGGGTATGGGACGTCTTCAGGATTGGCAGGAAGTTGAAAATGGGACGAGTTAGTTCATTTTTGTAAAATCATGGGCCCGTGAATTCCCAAGAGATGTCCTGCATGTTTGGCAGGGTTAGTGGTCCGGTATCCACACGAGGGTCGGGCCTCCAGGTACCATCTGATTTCTTAACCATGTGGTGGGAGAAGCCCATGGATTCATGCCTTCCTGCAGATCCCCATCTGTTCCCTGTCAGCGAATGCATATTTGGTGTTCTGGAGTTTCGTGGGAGGCAGATGTCTGAACTTGGTATGTGTTGACGGCACATATGGTGGTAGATCCTATGTTTGGATGGGGACCTAGCCATCTTGCGTAGTTCTTGCTTGAAAATGTTCGGGAATTCCTGTGGAAGGGCGCCATACCTGTTTGGCGTGAGGGAGCACACACTGGTATACCCAGTCCGGCGCTGAACGGTCTGGAGTGGCACATCCATATGTCCAGCAGACTTTTCCCGGCCACGTCCACTATCAGTCCCTGGTGGGCCAGGAAGTCTGCTCCCAACAAAGGAACCTTCACTTCTGTGATGATGAAAGGCCAGTGTAGGAGTGTCCCATGATGGAGATCTTGAGAGTCCTGCTTCAATAAGAGTGGATGGAACTTCTCTTAACTTCCGTTCCCTTCCACCAGAGCAACAGTGTTGTCAGTAGGGAGGCCATGGTCCCCTTGCGATGGCTGGAACATCTACTGCTCCAGCATTATGGGAAGATGCCATAACACAAAGTTGAAGTGCACTGTGTATAGTTAGTGAGTGGCGTCTATGTCGACCTGAGAAGGGAACTTTCAAAATGCCTAGACTGAGAACTTTATATCAGCCGTAGTGATTCCATTAAAGGCGTGGCAAAAACTGCAAAGTTACCATCCAATTCGGGAGGTCACTAGTTGTGAGGACATTGAATTACAAAGAACCGAAAACTGACCGATTTATTGCTTGCTAGGGAGAACTGATTAAGGTATGTGGAGAGAAAGTTAGCACGTTGGGTCCAGGATCCGGAAATTGGCAGACTGGGTCAAATTTGTTGTCTTACATGTAAATCGTGACTTAACCCTTTTACCCCCAGGCTATTTGGAAATTTCCAACCCTTAACCCCCAAGGGTTATTTTTTTCCCAGCACATTTTGCAGTATATTTTTTTCAAATTGCTCTAACAGCCTTAATTTTCGTCATAGAGAGGTCAGGTTGGTCTCATTCTCTTGGAAAATGCCTGAAGTTTCTCAAAAAATTATCAAAAATATGCAAAAAAAAAAAATTTATAGCATTTTTTTGCAAGGACGTACCAGTACGTCCATGGGGGTAAAGGGATGAGTTTTGTGAAACGTACCAGTACGTCCTTTGGGGGTAAAAGGGTTAAAATACATTAAACATAGAAATACATATCATCTCGGCAAGAAGGCTGGAGAATTCTGCATTGACTGATATACGTAAATATGTTGTACTGTATTAGAAGCGGGTATAGAATACTTAGAATTAGTGCATCAAGTGACAATGAAAACGTGAAAGGTGATGTATTTACGTCTTCTTGTGAAAATAGTGCTGGAACGGAAGGGAAGGCTGGGAAGAAAAATTGATTGTAGAACAATATCTGGGAACTTGTCCATACATATTAGGAAGCTCTAAATTAATTATAAAAGCCAGATAATGATTATCATCCAGGTTAGGCTAATGTGGACTTGTGATAGGTTGAGATATGAGGTCAATTTTTCTATTGGCAACCTTGAAAACTTGGTCATGCCATCCAGGCAGAATGCTAACAAAGACATGCCATCCTAACAGAATAACTGGTATTTATGGTTTAGACCAAGACTTGCAGTTGTGACTTTTAAGATTTGTTTTAAGCATTCACCTGATAAGCCTGCGAAGGTGTAGCGTAATGTGATCAACCATCGTAGGACTAGCCTAATATCCTAAATCAACCAGCCTAGGCCTCGCCTAATTTCCCTGATCAACCAGTCCGACGCTTAGCCTAATCTTTATGATCAACACGTTTACGCCTAGCCTAATCTTCCTGATCAACCTGTCTAAACTTGCCTAATCTTCCTGATCAACCTGTCTAAACTTGCCTAATCTTCCTGATGAACCTGTCTAAACTTGCCTAATCTTCCTGATGAACCTGTCTAAACTTGCCTAATCTTCCTGATGAACCTGTCTAAACTTGCCTAATGTTTCTGATCAACCAGTCTAGGTCAAGCCTAATTTCCCTGGTTAACCGGCCTAGATCTAGCCTAATGTCCCTGATTAACTGGCCTAGGTCTAGCCTAATTTCCTTGATTATTCAGCCTAGGCCGGCTTTAATCTCCACGATTAACCAGCCTAGGTCTATACTAATCAGGAGGTCAAACAGGGCACAAAATTGCATCTTGGTATAGTACAATAGGCCTATGTTGAATATTTAAGCGATACGTTACATAAATTGAACCTTGAACTTATACTAAAACCTCTGAAGAGGATTGTAATAGTTAATGACCTGACATTGCTGTTGCTACCTGTGCTTCATTCCTAAACTTAAATCTTAGCTATTGTAAAACCAAGCTTTCAGCCTTGAAAAACATCAGCAGGCCCCTTTATTTCTCCTATATACAGTATGTAGATGATTGAAGCTTATCATAAATGTTGGAAAACTTCATTGCTTAGTATATGATATATAGGCCTATTGTAGAAAATATAAACTTGTTGATGAATATTTTTAAGGGCTGAGAAGCAAGAAAATAGTCTCTTGAGAGTGCATCAGTTTGATAGCTTTCAGTATGTATTTTGCATAATTCACATTTTATGCTTTATAATTATTTTTTCATACCAATGATTACAAAAAATACATTACAATAATCAATCGACTATCACAAGTGTTACGTTCCAGGTCCTCCGCGATAGTGAAAAACAGTTTAGTTTTTTGTTTTTTTATAATTATAAATTTAAGCTTTTATAAACTATCCCAATACAATTAAAAACAATTTTGACACTCTAAAACACTTACTTTCCCTGTACAGTACTGATTACATAAAGCAGAAAATTAAAATCGGAATATAGGCCTGTGAAGATAGAGGATTACACCTCTGAAAATCACTACTAAAAGGGGGTGTCCTCATTCAGTGTTCAGTAGTACAACTTCTATTTCCGCTGACATGGTAGGACTCTTGTCCATTTTTTGAGTGTGTGTGTGTGAAGAGCACAGTTGTTCCTAAACTGTATACAAACTCTTTCTTGTTTACAATAGGAAAAGAAATCGGCAAAAGCTGGCGTACGGCTATAAAACTTTTAACATGGTGTAAACAACGGCCTGGTTCTTGACCAGTGTAAGGGGAAGGAACATCGCTCCCCCTCCGCTCAATCATATCTTGTCCATGGTTGAGAATAATCTCCTTCCACATTCGTAACTGGATGTGGCATTGAAACTTAACCTCTTGGTCTTATTCCCGGTTGAAGCATTAGCATCTCAGGAATATTGTCTGGAGATGGAGTTATGATTATATCACCTTATAGTTAGACTTCTGAGGATCGGGGAAACTCTAGAGAGGAAGTCTGTTCAGTCTGTCTACGCTATATGGGAGCTATCCTTTCATGGTGGGGACATGCACGTAACAAGCATCCTAGAGAGTGCTGTTGATTCAAAGCTTTGGCCCTGCTGATTGGAAGTGGTTGCTGTGTGACCAATCTTCTGACTCGGTCAGTGATCATTTCTTTATAAGCTACCTTTCGGTGCACTCATGTGGGAGCTAGCTTTTCACTTGAGAAATGTGCTTGCCTTTTTCTCCTTCCGAGCTTGTCTCAGCCTAGTAGTTTATCTATCTAGGCAGCTCAGAAGCGTTCTTACGTTCCGGTTTAGAGCACCCTAACTGGTTGGAGCTCCTAGGAGATATTTGTAGGTGTCTTAGAGGCTGATGGTGTCAAAAGGTGAAAGCTATCTGCTGTATTCACCTGAGAGTTTTGCTTAATTCAGATGATCTCTCAATACCTCGCTGCGCGATTTAAGCACTAGCGAGCCTGGGACATGGCGCCATAGGGAAAAGTTTTCTTCTTACTCTAGTTTACTTGAAGCAAGCGATCTTTCTCCCCTCCTCGTAACCTGATTAGGCATGTTGAAAAGCCTGGATTACGGTGCCAATGGTGAAAGCTAACCTCTCGCCTGAGAGTTTGCTTGAAGCATTCTACCACTCTGTATCATAGAGAAAGAAACAAGAATTTAGACATGCTTGTGTGAAACTCTAATCTTCCAAAATTAATAAATCTTTAGAATATTTTAATACAATGGCAAAACGGTTGCCTAGCATTACGCATGACAGCACATTGATCCCACCTTGGGATAGTGTTATTTTGTTTTTTTTCACTCGCAATGTAGCTTGGTAAGCTTTATGCGTAGAAGTTTTGTATGAGTTTGTGCTCGTGCATTGTGATTTGTTTTTTTTTTGTTTCTCAGAAAGGTAGTGCAGTAGTCAGCTGATGATGATCTAGTAAAAGAAAACAGGACAGTTTTCCTTTGTGTAAGTACGTAGTCTTTAAGATCGTCCAGTAGGAGTTTCAATGGATAAAGTATTTCTACGGTTTTATCTTTCATTGGAGGAAATAAGGTTAGCCAGCTCTCTCAATGATGAAGAATACAATAGTTAAGCCTTTTGAGTTTTATCAGATAAGAGTCATCAATGGCAGTCATTGGAATTCGCTCTTGAGGAGCAGACGTTAGAACAACATCCTGATGCGAGTAGCTTAGGCACGTTTCCACGCAACTGATGTAGAAATATTTATGGAATGTTTCCTCGTAGACTTGTTATCGCTAATTTATTTAGCAATTGTTCACTGGTCAGTAGCTCCTGTTCCCTAGTTCCATTTCCATACAGCTAGACTAGATCGACTACAAGGGGTTCACACACTCCTAAGAGAAAGGCATGACATATAGGGGTTTTGCAGAATGCAGCTCTATGCTCAAGTGGTTGTCTGTGTCCGATTAGTCCTGTTCACAGTCTGTCACTTGCCATTCAAATACTGTACTCTTGATCGATCGTTTACCCTTGTTTGCCTGGGAGTAATGCTTCTAACTCCCTTTTGCATCTTTAAAATACATCCCGAAGAGAGATTTAGTTAGTGAGTAAAGGGAATTCCCATACAATACACACCTTCAATGGTATGCTCTAATATGCAAGGCGTTGATATAGTTGTTGTTCTTAGGCACGCTCTCAGAAGGGTCAATTTGGGTGCCTACCTAGCCTTTGACATTGTCAGCCTTGGCCGGTTGACCTGGAGGCTCCAAACCTTGTTGTCTTTCCTTGTCAGCTCAGTCTAAGGACTGAGAAGTTGGTTGCCTTCCCTTGTCAGCTCAGGGTAAGGACGGAGACTGACTCTGGACCAATGGGAGGTGGGCCAGTGCCTCTTGTAAGCAGCAGATTCTCTTACATCAAGGATCTGTGGAATAGTGCTTAAGAGTGATCCATCAGAAGGCTCTCCTCTCAGCATTAGTGTGCATGCTGAGGCTGCTCATCCAAAGTACAGATCCCTTAACCTCACCCCTCTAAGCTACCACCCATTTGGGTACCTTAACATCCTTGCAGCAGGATTGCTCGTAAGACCCAGTGAGGCTTCTTGGAAACTCTGAATCTCCAGCTTATGCAGTCACTTTTGTCGACTCGCCATGAAAGCTCACCATTGAGCTCACCTAGAATTAGAAGGGTGCCAGCAACAACTACTCACGCTCTCAGCCCAACTATCTGTGTTTTTCACACTCCATCTTTGTGAAATAAAATGCAAAATGCAGGTTAGCCTACCTGTTAAGGATAGCACACTTGAGACAAATCTCATTCACTCTCGAGTGTGACTGGTTACCAGAGCACTCTGGTTATTTGGACCTGAGCTATATAGTGCTAAGCTCGCAGCTTTTATGGGAGCCTCCTGCTATTTAGTGCTTAGTCACTTTGATCTTTCAAGATTCCATAAGTCTCCAAGCTTTGATCTTGCAAGACTCCATAAGTCTCCAAGCTGGCTTGCCACTTGCCAGATAAGCACTCTATCCTTTTCCAAGGAAGTGCCTAAGTTTCAATCGGCACAGAAGATTGGCTATTCTTAATTGCTAGGCTTAGCCTCTCAGGTGTGAATCTGAATATTCACCCTAGTTCAGCAAGGGAACATGCTAATGGCCTTCGTCTTTGCTATCCTGACAGACTTGGCTGAAGCCTAACTCCACCATCGTGGAATGCTTCTCGAGTTGCGTCAGGATCTGGGATCATGGTAACGAAGTCTTTGCACCCCAAGCAGAATATGGTTTATGTTGGAACGAAATTGACATGAGGGAAAGTCATCCTATTGCAGTTAAGAATAACAAAATTCAAGGAAATGGCTCTTTAGCTACTGATGCAAAGCTTGCTACATGCCCATCTGTGGCAGTATTGTCCTGGTCACCTAGCCTCTTAAGTGCGTCTAGTGGCCAACAGGCACCTTGCAGGCAGTCTCCTAGTGGAAGAAGACTAGTTTTGTTTCAAAGCATGGATCCTCCCAGTGCACGCATCCCGGTGTGGTCAGAGCAGAAGACAGACCTAAATTTGTGAATCTCATAATTCAAATCTTCTCAAAGGGGTTGTTCTTTCTTCCCTCCGCGATTTTATGCATTTAATGGATGCATCAAAAGAGGAACGGGCACTCGCCTGTTACACCACGTGGTCTCCGGGATATAGTCTGAATCGGACCAACAGTGCCAAATTAAACCTCCTAGAGTTGAAAGAAAAGTACCTTGTTCTTCAACATTCCCAACATGTTCCTCATCAATACAACTGTAGGGGCTTATCTGAACTAGAAAGGGGGTTCTCTTTACAGAAACCATGCAACTAGCCGTCAAAATCTGGTGATGAACAGAGGACATGGCAATATATCTGTCAGACCAGTTGATAACTGGCAGAAAGAACATCTTGGCAGACAACTGAGCTGGAAGACACGGGTAGTTGGTTTTTCACGGCCTTTGGATTCTCAAATAACGAGCAATGACTTTGTAGGGTTTGCCAATGATAGACTTGACGTCTGAACCAGAAGCTTGCGACGTACTTCTCACCGGTGCCAGATCCACAAGTAGTGTTAAAGGATTCTTTCCAATATCTGTGGGATCACTAGCTGTATATGCTGCCTCCCTGTTTTGCCTAATGAGGAGACTCCTCAAGAGAGCGAGATCATTGGCCAATCTATCGATGATCATATTAGTTCCACTGAGGCAGCAGGCAGAATAGTTCCTAGGCCTTCTACTGCTACTGACGGAGGTACCGAAGGAGCTGCCCCTCCTTTAGGACGTGAAACACCAACCCCAGATTACCATTGGGACTCGGCGATCTCTTCATCTTTACGCCAAGATGTTTTTCAGAAATTCCTCACCGAGAGATGCTTTTCGCGCCCAGTGGCGAAACAGATGTCTAGATACTTCAGGAGGTCCTCGGCCTCTGTGTACCATATGAAGTGGGCGATCTTTGTTGTCAGTGTCGCGGAAGGGGTTATTCTCCACTAGGTACCCCTATTTGTGAGTTTTACTTCATCTCCATGGAGAAAAACTCTGCTCTGGCTCAGTGGTAAGCTATTGCTCAGGCTTGAGCCAGGTCTTTAGATTGAAGGGGTTAGACTTCCCTTCTTGGTAGAGCTGTCTATGCTCATACCAAGTTTTGGAACAGACCTGTCCTTAGTTGGAAGTGAGACCACCTCAATGGAACATGGTGGAAACTCTTAGTTCCCGAAGGACCACTTCAGACTGCGATCTCTAGTGGGGAACTCTTTTCTTCTCACCTTAGACAATGCCATAGAGCATAGAGGGTAATAAGAGTTACATGGTTTCTCCCACAACATTAACTTTTCAAGGGGATGGGGACAGGTTATGATCAGTTTTGCCAGAGTTCGTTGCCAGGATCCAAATCCTGCAGTTCAGTTCTTAGGTTTAGTTCCTTCCAGATTTCAAGTCTTCAGTAAGTAACCAATGATCCTGAACAACAGCTTTTGTGTCCTGTGAGAGCACAGCAATGCTACTTCAAAATGAACTCCAAGAGCTCGCTCCCAGGTCAGACATCTGTTTGGTAGCTTGGACAACGTCAAAAGAAAGGTTACGAGGAACACTATCTCTTGGATTACGCAGGGGAATTATGTCCCTTGCATTAAAAAAGAACCTTTCAGTGATGCAGGTTCTCCAACCAAGAATCTGGTAGCTACTCAGCAAGTGGTATAGCTGCCTTAGCTCCTCACAGGACTAATAGCAATCGTTCGAGGACAGTAGTTTTGGTGTTGTTATTGGATAAATGTGAAAGGAATGACTTCTCTTTCTTTTCTTCATATTTTGGGTTATACCATCCTGACTGTCGGCTTGAACTCCTACCACTGCAGATTTGCCCCATTTTGACTTGTAGCTAGAATATATTTTGTGTACAGTATAAAGAATTGGGGTCACATTCCCAAATCTCCCTACGACGGGAAGTTTAGGACGTCGGCTCTCAATATGTAAAAGCACAAACATGTTATTCATAGCCTTTACAATAAAGTTTGTTCTAACGCTCTTAATCACTTCGCTTTGGCCATGAACCAGTTTGTTTCAGGCCACTGGTTTATGAGGTGTAAGGATCAACATCCTTCTGATTATCATGCACGGATGTTGCAATCCTGGGAAAGTTTCCAACCAGTTTAAGGTACTTTCACTCACTATAATGCAGGTCACCTAATGTAAAGAATGTAGGGTTTATATACAGTATAGGAACAAATCACAAATTTGTTAGTAGTTTTTATTTTTCCTAACTGGACAAACCTGTAGTGCTTTACTCACACTTTTACCTACTATCGCCTAACCTCCAGAGGAAAGTCCTGACTGTGATCAAAGTGAGAGAGGTATGAGTGAAGGGGAGGGGCTGTTGATTATCACCACTACCATTGGTTAGCAACTGGGGAGTTAAATACACCTGGTTAAGTTTTATAGCCATATGCCAGCTTGCGCTGATATCTTCTATTGTATAGAACTACAGGTTTGCATGGTTAGGAATAAAACAAATTACTGTACTTACAAATTTGTGACATCAGCAGTTGCTGATGCTGCCTTTTTTTCGTGTCTTTTTTAAACTTGTGGCCATGTCAATTGTATATCTGAACTGCAATTATTATTATTTTTATTACTTGCTAAGCTACAACCCTAGTTGGAAAAGCAAGATTTTATAAGCCCAGGGGCTCCAACAGGGAAAATAGCACAGTGAGGAAAGGAAATGAAGAGAATTAAATAATAGAAATAAAATATCTAAGAACAGTAACGACAATTAAAATATACGTTTCATATATAAACTATAAAAACTTGAACGAAATAAGAGGTAGAGAAATAAAATGGAATAGTATGCCCGAGTGTACCCTCAAGCAAGTAATTGATTTGAGATTTTCTGGCATCCTGACATCTAAGGTAACTTTAACCAAGGACAGTTGAAGACCATGTTACAGAGGCTATGGCACTACCCAAGACTAGAGAACAATGGTTTGATTTTGGAGTGTCGTCCTCCTAGAAGAGCTGCTTGCGATAACTAAAAAATCTTCTACCCTTACCAAGAGGAAAGTAGCCACTGAAAAATTACTGTACAATAGTTCACCCATTGAGAGAACAATAGTTCACCCATTGAGAAAAGAATCGTATGGTAATCTCAGTGTTGTTAGGTGTTTGAGGACAGAGGAGAATATGTAAAGAATAGGCAAACTATCAGTGTGTGTGAAGGGAAAGGGAAAATGTACTGCAACTGCAACTGTCTGACCAGTCAAAGGACACAGTAACTCCCTAGCGATTAGTATCTCAACAGGTGGCTGATGCCCGAATCATCTGAAGGTCCCAACAATCGGCTATTGTCTGAAATTATTTTGCACTTTTTGGAAGAGTTGAGAGCCATTCTAGTGTTAAGCTGACTACTTCTTCCTTCAGGATCCTTGTGCTCTTCATCCTCACTTGTGTAGGCTATGGTACTTTATCATCTCGGTCAGATTTTCGTCCGTTAACAGATCTGAGTCGGCCTTGATCAGGTCATTTACGTCTGAATTTATCTGAAGCCATTTTTTATGGGCAATTCTACCAGTATCACTACTTAACCTGTTTTTGACTGGTAGATTTTGTCAGGAGAGAATCCTTTATAGTCGTTGACCACTTCTGGCCACAATTTCTTCCCATAAGCATTGAATGTTTTTTTTCTTTATCTCATTTATGGCCTTTGGATATTTTGCAGACATTGCAAGGGTATACCCACGCTAGTACTCTTCTAGCAAGAAGTAATCCTCCGCGAACTTAGGTTAAACCAGGTATTGCAGGGAGTTTTACGATTTAAGTGCTTTGAAAGCATGAATAACCCCTAGATCCATGGGCCGAATCAAAGAATCGTATGTTGTGTTCAACAGTAAGAATTTTGCCTGTACACCCCTCGTTACCATGGCCTCCAGCATGTCTAGTAGAGGTGCTTTAAAATAAAGGCCTTTTCCAGTAAGATAATGCTTGGCTTCGGGGATGAAGCACTTGTGAAACCAATCTGATATCAGTAGGTTTATTATCCATTTGTTTTGGTTGTGCATCCAGTGCATTGGCAGCCAAATTTTGTTTACCAGTATGTTTTTGAGGACCCTTGGGGTATTAAACTAATAAATAAGCACTGGCTTTATCATAAAGCTCAGAGTATTTTCACACTTAAGTGTGAATCATTCTTTGTAAGTCTAGAAACCGAGACTAATAACCCCCTTCATCGATGATACTGTAGTTTGAAATGTACATTATCGTTAATGTACTCATCAGTAGCAGGATTATCATCTGAAGCAGCCTCTCCATGCAGGGGGACACTTTTATGATTGAACCTCTTGAATTTTATCATACAATTCCTTGCATGTAGAGTAATACCTTGAGATACGAGCGTCCCGACATACGAGGAAATTGAGATGCAAGGAGTTTGCCAAGCAAATTTTTGTCCTGATACGAGGAAAAAATTGAGATACGAGGTAGTTCTCTATGCGGCCGCCAGGTGGCCACGTGTTTGAGAGGCTGCTCACGAGGACAGCATTGCTTGGTCTTTCTCCGTCACGTAAAATTATCTCCGAGCATCTGCCGTAGTGTTTTGTTTTTTTACGTGTTTTCTGCCTTTATCAGTGCATAATTAATTAAATAAACAATGAGTCCAAAGCAAGCGAGTGAAAACAAGGGTAGTGAAAAGAAAAAGCATATGATGACAATGGAGATGAAGCATGAAATAATAAAAAAACATGAGAGTGGCGTAAGAGTGACTGAGCTGGCGCGCCAATGTGAGAGGAGTACATAGACTATACAGTATGTACCATCTTCAAGCAGAAGGAGGCTATAAAGAGCACCAAGCCTTCCAAAGGAGTAACCATCCTTTCCAAACTGCGTAGTGATATTCACGACGAGATGGAGAAGCTTTTAATCTGGATAAAGGAGAAACAGTTGGTGGGAGATAGCGTGACAGAGACGATCATATGTGAGAAGGCCAGCAGAATCTATGATGACTTGAAAGGGAAGCAAGCAGCCAAGAAAGGGGAGACTTCGAAGCCAGCGGAAACCTTCAAAGCCAGGTGTGGCTGGCTGGATAATTTAAAAAAACGGACTGGGATACACTCGGTTGTGAGGCATGGGGAAGCAGCAATCCACTCGAAAGCCGCGGCGGACTTCATCACTACTTTTGCCTCGGTTATCGCCCGACATGGCCTCATCCCCCAACAAGTCTTCAACTGCGATGAAACTGGCCTTTATTGGAAATAAATGCCAAGGAGGACTTTCATTACGGCAGAAGAGAAGAGACTACCGGGCCATAATCCCATGAAGGTCCGGTCAACTCTAGCCTTGTGTGCCAATGCCAGCGGTGACTGTAAGGTCAACCCACTGCTGGTGTACCACTCAGAAAACCCAAATGCTTTCAAGAGCCAAAGGATCTTGAAAGAAAAACTGCAAGTGATGTGGTGTGCTAATGCTAAGGCTTGGGTTACCCGGCATTTCTTCACAGAATGGGTTAATCTGTGATTTGGTCCGGCAGTCAAAAAAGATTTGGAGGAGAAAAACCTGCCAATGAAATGTCTCCTGGTCCTCGACAATGCCCTTGGTCACCCTCCTGGTCTCGAAGAGGACATTCTTGATGAATTCAGGTTCATCAAGGTCCTTTACCTCCCGCCCAACACCACGCCACTCCTCCAGCCCATGGACCAACAAGTTATTTCTAACTTCAAAAAAACTGTACATGAAGCATTTATTCAAGAAGTGCTTCGATGTCACAGACAACACCAATCTCACCCTTTGGGAATTTTGGAAGGAACATTTCAATATCGCAAGTTGCTTAAAGATTATTGACGATGCATGGCAGGGTGTCGCAAGACGAACTCTTGATTCAGCGTGGAAGAAATTTTGGCCAGCTTCCATCGCTGAGAGGGACTTTGAAGGGTTCGATACGACAGACCCTGATGACCCCGAACCTGTTGTGATGGATGAAATAGTGTCTCTTGTTAAGTCCATGGGGCTGGAGGTAGACGAGGCAGACGTGAATGACCTTGTCGAGGAGCATCAGGAAGAGCTCACGACATAGGAATTGATAGAGCTCCAGGAGATGCAACATTTGGAGGTGTTGCAGGAGCTCAGTAGCGAGGATTAGGTGGAAGACGAGGGCCGCTTTTCTACGCCAGAAATCAAAGATATGTTAGCAAAATGGCAGGAGTTTTCTAATTTTATAGAAAAGAGGCACCTGGACAAATTGGCGAGTGGTCGTGCGTTATCCTATTGTGACGACATTGCATGCGTTATTTCACAACATTTTGAAGGGGAGACAAAAGCAAACATCCCTAGATAGGTTCCTTTTAAAAATACCGTCAAAAAGGGCAGGTGAAAAGGAGGCAAAAAGAGCCAAGCCGGAAGAAGAAGAAAAGTAAAAAAATTAAAATTAAAACAAAATTTAGAAATAAGTTTAGTGTAACATAAGATTAACATTTTATTTTTAAGTGTGTGTACAATAAGCTAATTTCATTTAAGTATAATTTTAAGTTGCCAATTTCATTTAAGTTGAATTTAAAGTTAAGATTATGTTACGTAGTGTTACAAACGTGTTGCCTATCAAACGTGTTGCTGTCAAGTCTCTCGCCTTCCTGTCCTCTCTCCCTCCTCCTCCGCACACACCGCCGTTAGCCGCTACTGTCTGTCTCGAAGGTAAGAACCCCATAATAATGTTACATTTCATTGAGCATCTTAACCAGTTCATAGCTATTTATTTTGTTAGCGTAGGATGTTAATTACAACTATTAAAAACATGTTTTTCCACTGTAATATATGGATTTTAGGGTTTTTTGCAGAGGGTGGGAATGGATTAATTTTTTTCTAGTTATTTTATATGGGAAAAATTCATCTGATACGAGCAAATTGATATACAAGCTCGATCCCGGAACGTATTAAACTCGTATCTCAAGGTATTACTGTATTATAATTTATTTGGTTAGTGGGAGGTGCCATAGATAGTCCTGTTTCTGGACCAAAGAGCTAATGCAGACTCCATCCTTACAATGGCCTTATTGCGGGAAACCACCCTCTTCCCTGTGTTGATAAAAGTGACAGTTTTTGCCGTCCTTATATTTTTGTTTTTCCTGATATAGTGAACAGTAGATTCGTTAATGCCTTTGTCTGCAAAGCTTGTCCCTTCCTTAACAATATTGAGGCATTTCATCTTCTCTGCTAATGTGAGTATCTTGTTGTGACACTTGGGTTCACTACCAGTAATCTTGCAAGGTACTGTACAGAACGGTTGGCTAGACTTGGTAGATGATTAAAGAATTTTTTTTATTTTTGTCAAAAAGTAAAAAATTACTTCAATACACAAAAATGCAAAGCAATATTGCGTACATATGCGTAGAAGTGAACTTTACAATGTGGAATACTAAATGTTACAGCTTATCTGGGACCGATCCTGCGGTCTGACAACCAGTCAGCAGCCAGGATACTGATCAGCGTTATCTGATTGGTTGTGTGTCTTCTATTGGCCAATAGAGTTCCTTGTACGAAATCATCTTGTCAGGCTAGGCTATTCTCCCCCCACCTCCCGCGTTTTTTCCCATACAAATCAGTGAATTTTTACAGCACTTATGGAACATGCATTTTCTTCCTCTCTAAAACTAGATAGATAGTAAACATTGTTCTCTTGCTACTGAACGGAATTTCTCGATAAAGCACCAAAAAATAAAATTACAAATGGTTTCATACTTCACTTGCAGTGTTTTTATGCCTGTATAACTTGCACGTTTTATTGAAACTTGTAAAGCATGAATCATGGCTACTGTGTGACTGATTTCATTGTAAAGGTAGGCTAAACGGTACATACCTGTAGAGTACATATTGTATACAGTACCTACTGTTCTGTGTACACACAGTACTGTACAGTATAATTTACAGTATACAACTGTGTTTATATAAGAATATACATTTATTCTTATCTTTCTCTCTCTCTCTCTCTTTATGCAGGCAGTTTTTAGACTAGGATTGTTTGAAAAAGAAAAGGAGCGTATGTCCTTTTTTACTTTTTTTTTTTCTTACCATTGTCTTATAGAGGAGGGGATAGACAAAAAAATAAGGTATATTTGTGAAAAGGATTATGGTTGACAAATTTGGAATGATAGTTTTAGGGTAGATATGATTTTAGACCAGCAGTTCACAAGTTGCACTACTACTGTATATGGGTGAGCAAGATCAGCTCAACATTATACAATAACAGTCCTTTATATAGATGCCTGACCAAGGGGATTATTGCATTCACGGTGCTCATTCCGCTCTGATACAATCTTATCCCATTTTGCCAAACTGGGAAAATCTACATAGAGGATAACCTCTATCCAACCTCCTATGAATACAGCCTCGGAGCTTACAATTTACTCCATTTTTATTGCAGGAGTGGTATTAATGAAGCTACCATTCAACAGCCACCTTATGAGACTACCAGTGAGAGTTGCCATGCACTGTAGGCTACATACACAATAACACTTTTTTCATCTATTTCAGGAAGAGAGATCTGTGAAATGTTCTTTTTTCCAAATGTTTTATCTATTTAAGAAGGAGAAACTACAGCACAGATGTCTGAATCTATATATACAGTAGTCAGCAATAGTGTTTGTTTTGCTTCATCATTTGCCTGGCAGCAATACTGTTCAATAGTTTTAAAAGATGATACTGTACTTTACAGTAAAGTACTCATAATAAACAGTAGATTTCTTGGATATACAGTACAGTAGAACATGACAGTGTGCTATATAATGCTACACTTTACTGTATTTTTATTTATCAGTTTACCCAATATAATTTTATAATAAAAACATAAAGAAAATGGAAAATGTAGGCATATCAGCCCGGAGAAAAACCGCAATGTAAGGAGGCTGATATAGATTTAAATAAAGATCTAAATCCGCTCTGCACTGTGGGTGCAATGGGTGAACTGTGATCCGGCAAGGGATTACTGTGCAGTAGTTTAATACCTTAAAGAGGATAAATATATATATAGTACACTATAGGTAATTGCCAGTTAATGTACAAAATATATTTTAAATTAGTGTATTTTCATGTGCATTTTTAATGAATTTGTTTTAAATCTAGAATCATTGAGTTAAAGGGAGGCCCCAAAAACTACATAACTTTTCCAGCAGAAAAACAATTGAGAATCCTCCAAGATGCTTGAAAGTACAAAAAAATACTTTCAGCAGAAATATCTTCAATACTAACTAACCCAAGGCGCTCTTACTGTCTTGAAGGGTTTGTACCGTAGATTAGAAAAAGAAAAAGGCTGTATTCTAGCTTAACCCTCCATTACATAACCTAATTTAGGGTAGCCCCTCAAAAATGCAAAATTTTTTTGCCCATTTTGTATGGGCTTGGAAGAATAGACCTAATAACATTGATAAAAAAGAAATAACATTGATAAAAAAAAAAGCCCAAATGAAATAAAAGCTTAGTAGGCAACTTTTGTTTGAGTTCAGAAGTTAAAGAAAGCAATTTTGCCTTCATTGCTGTCACAGATGCAAATTGACAATCTTAAACTTTATTTTTTCTGTTTTTTCGTTCTTCCTTTTCTTCATTCTTTAAAGTAAGACCCTAAATCTATGTTGACTTGGAAACTCAAACACTGCACACCTATACACTGCTGTAATAGACATAACTTGGATAATCTTCCCAAGAAAGAATGATGATTTTCAAAATCTGAGGAGCCATTTCAAGTTTTAACTAATAAGCCTACTGTATTTTATATAAATGGCTAAAAAAGTTTGGTATCCTTGTGCTGCACATTCATATTCACATTTTTGTTTATTTTTCTTTTCAAGTTCTAATCTATTCTCATATGTGACAACTTTAAGATAACCAAAAAATTCTTCTCAACTGTAATTATTCAGTGGATACTTTACACTCGGTAAGGGTAAATGATACTCTAGATATGGTAAGCAGCTCTTCTAGGACATTTCAAAATGGAACCATTGTTCTCTAGTCTTGGGTAGTGCCATAGCCTCTGTACCATGGTCTTCCACTGTTTGGGATGAATTCTCTTGCTTGAGAGTACGCTAAAGCACATTATTCTACGTTTCTTTATTTTCTTTCCTCATGGGGCCATTTTCCTTGTTGGAGGCCTTGGGCTTATAGTATCCTGCTTTTCTAGTAGGTTGTAGCTTAGCTAGTAATAGTAGTAAAAAGGATAACTGACGGTGGCATCACTTGATATCCAAAATTACCATACCTCAAGATGAGCACGTTAAAGTCCATATCTAAGATGTGGTATGTATTGTATTCAACTACAGTACAGTACTGTACATCATTAAAATTAGATAATTTACTGGCTTTAATTATATTTAGTGAAGGGTGTTATTTCTTGTGTCCACAGTAATAAATATCTAGAAAAGCAAGAATCAGGATGAGGATTTTCAGTACGCTGTAAAGGCTCTTCATTATTGTTAATCATTCTTTTAATGAAGTTAGTTTGGCATTAAACTTTTAAAGGGGGGTGGAGTGGAAGGTGACTACAACTGTCCATAGCTTCAAAAATCTAAATCTGATACATGCACTTACCATGAATCTTCTATGGTATCATAACCATTCAGGTGCAATATATACTAAGCCAGCCCCGGTGGCCCTGAAAGGTATGGTATTTGGCCGGAGAAATCTTGCTCAACGTAACTGGTTGTATCATTGGGAATATCAATTTAAATTTTTTTTAATACCTTTTCCATCTGCATAATGAAATTCCCTTTTAGTAAGAAATTTGATAATGAAATTTATTCAGGGGTATGTATTTATGATTAAGAATAACCATTAGTTTATATAAGCTGGGTACAGTATTTAGGCTGTAGTCGCTGACTCATTTTGAGAAGCAGATTATACTTGTGGTTAGCCTTCTTTCCATATATCACCAGTCCAGTTGTTTAATACTCTAGTCCAGTTGTAGTGTTAGGTGTAATTTCTGTATTTGTGTAAGATTTATGTCTTCGGACCATTATTTTGTAATGAAACTATACCATACTTGAAATTGGCATTTAGGTTAAGTAGGGAAACGGGTAAATTATAGTCTAGTACAATAAACAGGTTGTATAAAATAAGACCGGTTTTTAATATATTTTTTTTGGTGTTATGAGTTTTTCATAAGGATTCCTGGTGGGAAATCCATAGTTTTTGAGTTATGTTGGGTCGAATACCATAACTGAAAAGCTATGGGTTTGCGCCAAGTATAGTCATTAATTACGTTCAAAACGCCTTAAAATAAGTGCATTAGTCTAATTCTGGTGATATAACTTCTTAAAACTGTGTTGTTTCTCCTTGTCACCGTAATAAAAATTGGCTACTGTAATGCATACAGAGTAATACTGCAGTAAGGAAGCAGTGGAGCTTTTGTTTGCCAGTACTTCCAGATGCATAGAAAAGGGGGTTTTTCCTTCCCATTTTCTAGGGAGTCTTTTGTAGCAGTGTTCATTGTACTACATATACTTCCCTAATTAAATGAGCTAAGGATTTGTTTTTTTCTCTGCCATATGCTAGCTTCTCTTGCAATTAATTATTATCTTATTGCTCCTATGTTCTGGCAAGTGAAGCATGTTTCGCTACGCACGTTAGCCCTGTGAGCTAGTATTTTCAATTATACAAACTTGAAGGTGTGAATACACACTTCACAAAGGGCTGTGGTGTAGTTTTGTGCTCCAGCATCTTTTTAAACTTGGGCTTGTCTTCCATTTCCAATGATCAGACTAAATATACCAAATATGTTTCTACCCTAACCTTTTTATTATTAACATGGTACAGTAAATAAAATAGTAAGAGATACAATTATACTGCATATTCCAATGTTGGAAATAAAAAAAATAGGCTTAGAGTATAAAACGTTGGGACCTTTATTCTGTTTGAACAAGTAACTTTTAGGACAGTTTTTCTGAATTACCTGGTGGGAGGAGGCTCCTGTGGCCTGTGGTAGGATTAAAAAGGGAGTGAAACAGGTATTTTTTTTATTAATATTTGTAACTTTGTTAACAAGGGGTTTCTGCCTGTAGTATATTGGATTCAGAATAGTGTATTGGCAAAGATCTATTCAATTATGAAAGTTCCAATCTCCTAACAAATATTGTACTGTTCTATAATTGAACTGGGAAACGAATATTTCTCGTTGAGCTAGTATTAGATACATTCTAAAACTTCATATTCTAGTGGAATATGTGTTAAGCTATGTACTAAACAAATTTTGTAATATTACCATGAATTATTGTAATCTTACCATGAAGATGATTATGTAGTATCTTAAAATTTCTGAGCATGTGATAACAATGATGAATGAAGCATTACACTGATACTTATACATTTTATAAATATATAAAACATAATGGCATTCAATCTGCAATTAACACTTACTACCTATTTGCTAGTACATGCTAGAAAATAATTGTACTTCTTTTGACCAAAAAATTGAGAATTTCTAAACATACTCTTTCCAGCACATACTCTATTAACCTTTTGTTCATTACTATGGCTGTAGATGCTAGCGCAAGCTGGCATACGGCTATAAGACTTGTAACAAGTGTCAACAACCGTTCTGATTGTTACCAGTGGTAGCGGGAAGAAGCACTGCACTCCTCCTTGCTCTCGTAACTCCTTCACTTTGATTTTGTCCGTGGCTAGAGAGAGACATCCCCTACCACATTCACTGGCTATGGCAAAAGAAACTTTTACTCTTGGGTATTTTTCCTGTTAACGTTAGCATCTTGGTGATTTATTTCCTTGAGTTGGAGACTTGATTACCATCAGGACTCCATTAACTCATTAGGTTGATTAAAGGTGAAAAACTGTTGCCTTTACTGCCTGGGAAGTTAGAGATCCCTGAAATCGTAGGATCAGAAAAGCATCAGAGAAGAAATCTGTTCTGTCTGTGTATGCTGCTCCGTCGGCAGACACATGCAAGCAACTTGAATGCTAGCGAGTGCTGTTAATTCAGCGTTTCAGCCTCGCTTATTGGAAGCAGGTGTTTTGTGACCGATTGGCTGATTTTGTCAGCAATCAGTTGATTTGGGAGTTTGCTTTTGGAGCTACCTTGCAGCACCCTCAGGCACTCCTTAAAGTGGAAGTTGGCCTTTCACGTGAGAGAGATGCTTATCTTTACTAGGAGATCTTGGCAGGTGTTTCGGGAGTTGATGATGTCAAAGGTGAAAGCTAGCCTTTCACCTGAAACTTTGCTTAATGCAAGTGATTTCTCGTCCCCTTGCGATGGGATTTAAACTCTGGCGAGCCTGGACGTGGCCCACAAGGTAAAGGCTTCCTTTCACTAGTTCAGCTTAAAGCAAGCAATCTCTTGACTCCCGTGATACAATTCAAGATCTAGCTATCACCAAAGATAAAAGCTAGTCTTCACCCGAGAGCTTTACTTAGCAAGTGATCTCTTAATTCCTTCTGACTCTATTCAGGCTCCAGCCATCCTGGATCATAGCGCCAAAGGTGAAAGCTAGCTTTTCACCCAAGAGGTTTGCTCAAAGCAAGCGATCTCTCGGCACCTCGCATCCCAGGCTCGCATGTGATCCAAGCTCTCAGGGTCGCGGCACAGTGGTGAAAATTATCTTTCACCTTAGTTTCATATGTACTAGTGATCTCTCATCTCCAAATGACACAATTCAGGCTTGCTAGATCCTGAATTGCAGTGCCAAAGGTGAAAGCTATTAACTCACAGCCTTAATCATGCAACTATGTCTGCTCTTACCCGTTTGAGCTTCCTGTAACTGTTGGCAGATCTCATTTCTGTATGGGCTAGTGATTCTGTTATGCATTCTTAGCGTTCACTTAGACTATTTTAGAGCGTTGCTAACACCCAGTGGTGGTTTGGCTCTCCTGAGCACTTTTTCTCCCTTGACTGCTGTTTAAGCCAGTGGGCTGTCTTACTAGGCCCCTAACATGCATATAGCAGTTGGAATAAGTGGTTTATTTACCACTTGTGCACAGGCATCACTCAAACCAAAGAACTCTATATGTTTTCCTATCGAGAAAACTTTGTGACTGCTATAGCTAATTGTATACTTGTGTGGAATATCCGGCGTTCACATTTTAAGATTGTTTTTGTGGAAATAAATTCTTTGAGAGCTCGGGTCTCTGCCGCAAGGTAAGCAATAAAGTTTTCAGAAGATTTGACATTCTCTCTCTCTCTCTCTCTCTCTCTCTCTCTCTCTCTCTCTCTCTCTCTCTCTCTCTCTCTCTCTCTCTCTCTCTGCAATAAAAATTTCGAGCAAGGTTCCGAATGTTTTTGGATGTTTTTGTGTGGAGGAGATGCAAATTGCTTTAGATTTATAACTTTTCTCTTTGTGAATATACAATTACAATTGTACATTTGACTCTATCTTAGAGCAAGCAACAAGAATACAGATGTGGTTGTTTGAAGCACTAGCCTTCCCAGAGTATACAAAGAACAGATCACACTATTACAATGGTAATGTGCTAGCGAGCATTTTCCAATGGCGAGTCTTGGCTTCTGAGCTGTGCCAAGTCAGATTGGCAATGCCACATAAATCCAGGATCCTGGAGTTGAAGACAACTGACCTTATTTCCAACAACACTGGTTGAATTATATCCAGACAAGGAAGGTGGTAAGGTTTCGTGACAACTTGGCAACTAGCCGTCGAAATGCTACAAGATCCAGAAGACAATGGTCAGGTAGCTGGTTTTGAGGTGTCCTTAGACTCTCGTATAGCAAACAAAGTGTTGACTTTGTGGGGTTTGCCAACATAGACCAGACCTGTTCTCGATGTCCCTTAGCTGGGAGCTGTTAGTGTGCTGCTGGCTAGTACTGTACCCATAGGTAACACTTCAGGCCACCTTCCAACTGACGTGGGATGTTTGAGACGTCTACACGAAGGGGTGTCTCTCTGCTTGGTACCACTTTACCCCTTATCATGGAATTCTTAAGTTTTCCTCAGAGGAAAACTCTGCTCATTCTCTGTGGTAAAGGCAATTGTTCAGTCTTAAGCCAAGTCTTTAGACTGAAAGAGGTTGCAGTTTCCTCCTCGGTAGAGCTGTCCATGCTTGTACATAGTCTTAATAGGCTTGCCCTCAGTCGGAAATGAGACCACCTTCATGGAATGTCCATTATATCAGGCTTCGAACCGTGATCTAACTCCGAAAGAGGTTAGCGAGTTGCACGGCCTCCCCTATGACATCGCCCGTTATTGGGTATGGTGCCAAGTATTGGTCAGCTTCATTCCCGAGTTTGTTTCCAAGATGAAATTTTAACTGACAATCAAGGTTGGCTGGCTTTGTGTCCTGTAAGAATGCTGAGGCTCTACTTGGACAAACTCAAGAATCTTGCCAACGAAGCAAGCACTTGCTTGTCAGCACGGACACATACAAGAAATTTTCTATGATGAAGGAACTACTAATGTGGGTATGGAAAAGACAATCTACTCGCACTACCCTCTGACTGCAAGAAGTACACACAGCACTTTTAGATAGGCTCTTTGGTAACTGCACAGCAATTGGTATAGTTACCTTATCTTCTCAAAGGATTGGTAGCAGTGATTAGAGGACAGAGGCCATGATGTAGGCCTGGGATGAATGAAAAGGAAATGATTGGACTTTTTCTTTTCTTCATCTTCCCCTCTCATGGGGCACAGTGTCCTCAGACCCTGTCAGCTGGATCTCTTCAAATGCAGATATGCCCCATGTTGCTGGTAGCTAGAATGTGTTTATATTCTGTTACGTCCCCAATCTCCTTACGAGGGGAGTTTGGATATCTGGTCCCTTTTGTGTACATTTACAAACCTGTGAAATATACATAGGCTATGAAATTAATTACATTCTCATGCTCATAATCACTTTTGCTTGGGCTGTTAGCCCACTGGTATTTTCAGGCCATCGGTGTCAGGATGCCCATCCCTCACATTATCATGCTTGGATGCAGCTATTCTGGGTCAAAAAGTTTCAGCCAGTTGAAGGGACTTCCACCCATATTAAAAGGTGAGTCTCCACAGTAAAGAATGAAAGGTTTGTGTTTGAACAAATGTCAGATTTAGAAGGGATTTTTATTTTCCTTACTATACAAACTGGGGTTCTTTACTAATACTTTACCTACCATCACCTACCCCTGGAGGAAGTCCCGGCTCTGATCAAAGGGAAGAAGGTATGAGCGAGTAGGGAGCCGGTGCTTCTCCCCGCTATCACTGGTAATAACCGGAATGGTTGTTGACACCTCGTTTAAGGTTTTATAGCCGCATGCAATCTTGTGCTAACATCTATATCCATAGTAAAGTTAGGAAAAATACAAATTTCTTCCATATTTTTGAACCCAAATTTGTCATGTTCACAGGATGAACCGTAAGTACAGTACAGTACTGTATAAGTATTACTTACAGTATATAGAATGATTGCAGATTATTCAAATTTTAGGGTAAAGGCACATACCACATGAATAGACTAGTTTAAGATCTGTGTGCAGTATGTACTAACATCAATTCCATTCTCAGCTTATGTTCTATCATTGCCCCCCAACACCAACCTGTCAAGAAAGTATCTGCATGAGGAGAAGTGTACACAGTATTGTACAGTCATACTGCTTGTTTAGTTCTGTTTGTGCATGTAGAGCCTTTAAATTATAATCCCATAATTATATTTCCATAATCAATGGACTGTCCCTGAAACTAAGGAGTCCATAAAAGTATTTAGAATACAGTTGCTTGAAAATATTAACACTAGATAAGTCAGCGTTTCTTGGTGCTTTATAGTACAAGAGCTTAGACAGCATATCCATGCTTTGTCAGCTCCTTGACTTAATAACATCTCCACCTCTGTACTTGATTCCCCGACTGATTCTTTTGAGTCGTGTCTAAATTTTAATTTTTTTTTTGTTGTAAACCTTATTTGAGATTTTACAGTGCTACAGATGCTTTAATGCTTATTATTGAGTGATCAATTGCACAATGTTTGAACATTGTGCCTCCTGTACTTATTGCTAAGCAAAATTATCTTTTCGGGTGCAGAAGTTAGATCGCAACAAGATAGAAGATCGTTTAATTCATGTTTGTTATTTTTAGGGATGAAGGTCCAAGTAGTAAATAAAACTCCATTTTTTTTTGGCTGTAAAGGGAAATAAGGGCTTCCCAAATGTGTCATAGGTATCAGAAAGCAAAAACTGTTTACAGTACCGTAATAAGAAAGAATAATGGTGAAGTGGATGTGCATTTGTAGTTTGTGCAATAACGGGGACCTAATTAGTACAGTACTAGTGTTATTATATGATTTCAAATTTGACCAAAAAGCTGAAGATTCATAATCTAATTCCTTCTAAAAGGTGGCTGTGGTGATTCCATGCACAGCATAGCACTTTGAACAGGGGACCTGGTGAAGTAATATGCTCTTTCCAAAGAAAAGACCAAGCCTATTTACAAACTTCTTTAGAAATGAAAAAGGCAAGGGCATCATCTTGGCCCAAGTTTATAAATTAGATGGATTTGCCTTTTCTGGAAGCCTGTCCCATACATAGTGCTTGTGTAGTTGGGAGTAGGCTTAATTAAGTAACTAGGGTATATCTGCTCAGTACTCCGAACATAATTAAATTGTGCACTGTTATTCTCTCAGAAGTTTTGATGCAAGGTAATACGTCATTATGGAGATAATACATTATGTTCAATTTCCCCCCCTCCCCCGAGATGGCTGTTTCTATGGTTTCTAGAAAGTCATCATATTAAAGTTTGTCCTTCATGGATAATTGTTCCCCTCCAGAAGAATTAATCATGGCAAGTGAATCTAATGCATATTTCGCCCAAAGCATGTCATGACCATAATTTGACCTATGAATCAAGTTTTAATTAAGAAAGCCAAAGAAAATGTCTTGGATTATGGTGGGCCTGAAGTTTAAAAGGGTCAAAGAAAATATTAAATATTTGAACCATAATGACCTAAAATTGTCTCGGTTGTTTTGGACTGAAACTATTCCCTAAAATAGAAATACAATAGAATAGTGTGGAGGTACCTATTAGAAGGCACTGAAGAAATGAGACTTTCTGCTGTGAGTCCTATGTCTTCAAGGAGGGTATCATTGATGTTTGGTTAGAGGACGGTAAGAGAGATTTAGCCCGTCAAATGTTGCTAGATGGACCCCAAAGATCTTCAACCTCTGGATGCGTCCTTATCTATTACGATTCCTGTACTACCGCCTTGCGTGCACATTGAGAAACCCATTTGTCTGGAACAGATAGTGTTTCAGGTAATATTTGACTTGCTCACGTCCGAAGAATTAAGCTACGGTGCCAATCCCCTTTGCTTCCTCTCTCAGCAACACATGCTATGATTTCTGACATTTCTCAAGAAAATCTGGCATCACCTTGGCCAAGGACATCTTAGTTTTAAGAGGTATCATTGCTACTGAATCCCAAGAATTAGTGTTTTATGCTTTTAACAAGTGTTATTGGGTCACCATTATACTATATATCACTTTTATAATACTGTACCATGAAATGTGTGCAACTTTAAATTAGCCAGTGCTACGTTTATGGATTGTATGATGTACAACAATAATTGTATGTACTTTTTTCCTCTATGGATTTGAAGGTCAGAAAAGACTTTGAAAATTGTAAGATTAGGGTAAGGTTTGGGGTAATCCATGAAAAGCTAGAGGAAAAAATATTGTCGCGTTGATTTGCCCTTTTTCAAAGCTGTCTTTCCCCCTTTGGGCATTGAGAGCCTAATGATGTATATTATAGGTAAATAAGTCAATAATGTAAGTATTATGCTCTATTAATTTTTAGAAAGGAGATATAGTATGCACAAATTAGCAACGGAACAAAACATGTTTTGCTTACAACCTTATGAGCTTTCATAAACCTTTACTACCTTGCTTTGATTCATCCAGTTTACAGAAACTTGGGATTTTTCTCACTCTGGGTACAGAACTTCTTGTGAGTTTTTATATCATTCAACACGTCTGTTTATTTACTTCACCAATTGTTCTCTTACCAAGAATATCTTAGCAATGTCTTGCTGCCTTTGTGGGGTTTGAGAGTTTTGTTTATATTCAGTGAATATGATGAATAATATTATTTAACTATTTACAATATTATTTAACTATTTACTTATGTGTACAGCTTTTATAGCAAATGTCAATTTCTTTTTTTAGATGACATACTTTTTTCTAAGAATAATTTGCTGACCCACTTAAGAGTATTATGAATATTGATCTTATCAACACTGGTTGGTATTAAACCCAAGTGTATTAATGAAATCCACAAGAATCCAAACATTATCCACACAACATAACCATCTGTATATTTCCAGAAAGGGTATCGCAACATCTCTTTTAGATCTTTATGATGGATCAGTTAGGAATTACTAGATTCTTGTGTTATAATCACCGTCAACACTAACAATACAGTATTACCATCAGAGTTTTTATACCGGAATGTATTGTCTGAAGGTTTATTCCCCCAACTTTGCTACCAATGACTGTGCTACAAAATTTAATGTAATGCTTCAGTTGCCCATTGTAAACTATAGGCACTTTATTGATACCTGATACCTGTAAAAGTAAAATGTTATATACAGTACAGTGGTGGGGTATGTACTGTACATTTCCCATCATGCAGATGTACTTTGCTGGTTGGTCGGCAATGGGGGAGCAGTATCTGTGAATTAAAATGATGATAGTGCATTAAATACTGTACACAGGTAGTCTTAGTGTTGCCTGTTTATGTTGTAATTGACTTTAACTCAAAATTAGAAGTTTTAGTCATAATCCTACACCAAATACACTATTTTGATCCTTGAGAAATCTGATCCAAAGAAGTTTACCTACACACTGTGTAGATTTCTGCTGAAAAGGTAACAAGTTTAAATAATACATCAAGAGCAATTATGTTGAAGATATGATTCATATCTACTCTAGGCAATTGTGGTATGCTTTTTTCATCTTTTGATCACATGTTTATAAATTCTAAGATCCCACATAGTTTTCAAGGTAATATTACAAATTTATTGTACTGCATAATGTTTAATACGTTTTACACTAAAGTTGATATGTTGTACAAAGTTACGTGATTTTTTTTATGCGGGTGCAATATGCTACAGACAATGAGCTTTTACGGTCTCTCTCTCTCTCTCTCTCTCTCTCTCTCTCTCTCTCTCTCTCTCTCTCTCTCTCTCTCTCTCTCTCTCTCTCTCTCTCTCTCACAGTATTTTATGCATGGTATGATTTTTTACATTGATGTATTTAACAATTCGTGTTAGCGTAAGATGGTTTAAATCCCTTGCTACACTGTCGTGTTGATTATGCTTGGAGTTCTAGGAAATGGTTAAGTTTGCATGTAAATCCCTAAATTTTGGGTGATAAGAAAAAAAAGGGGGTTAGAATAAAATAGGTATTTCATAGAAATAGGCTATAAACTAGGAGCCCTGGTTATGGGGTATAGGGTAGGCTATACTATAGGGTCTTCATTGCTCCTCAGATTTCTTTCTTTATTTTGATGGTCAGGTCATTGAGCTGTCAAAAGTGAGGGGCAAATGCTTTGAAGGAATTGACAAGTTTCAATTAAAAGATTCTGCCACGTCCTGAATGAGTCTACAACTTCTCTACTGTTCGTGTTTAACTCCTATTGGTCATGCCAACACCAATTCTTTATATTGAGAGATATCAAGCACATTATTTATTATTATTATTATTATTATTATTTTTGTTATTGTTATTATTATTATTATTATTATTAGCTATAAGCTACAATCCATGTTAAATTGGAAAAGCAGGATTCTAAGCCCAAGGGCTCCAACAGGGAAAAGATCCCAGCGAGGAAAGAAAATAAGACAGCAAAATACCCTCAAGCAAGAGAACTAACTCATGGCAATACTCAAGACGAGAGAGCAATGATATGATTTTTAAGTATCTTCTCCTAGAGAAGCGGCTTACCATAGTTAAAGGGTTTCGTATGCCCATAGTGAAAAATAAATAAATACATTCAGAATCGCCGTCTGTCTATTCCAATGAACCCTAAAGCAAATATGTGAATCCATAAAGCAGCTTTCCTGACATTTTAAGGAAAAAAAAAAAAACCCTAAAAGCAACACTATTGTATTGCAAAATGTGTAACATTTTAATGGGATTCTTTACATACGCAATATTTGTGTCATGGAAAACTTTTTAGTAAGGCCTAACCTCGACAAAACAGCCTATTGTACACTCACAATACGGAAATTTATCTGTGAATAAGGACTGCTTACATAAAAACCACTGCAACCTTTGCTTAACATACAGGCTATCACTACTAAATATAATTCAGATGGGAAGGTACCCTTGGATAATGAATCAGCAACCAGCAAGTCAGAAAAGGTAAAAATTGCCGTGATTATTTGACTTTCCAACGCCACAGGAATTACTATGCCAGTTTTCTTGCCATATTAAAGCTATCACATACTGTGCGCATCAACCTCAAGCGTTGCACTTTTGACCCCTAGCTGTTCTCTCTATTTACCTGTTCCTGCTACATTTTTTTTCTAACTCTGTACAACCTTTTAACTATTTAATTGCTTGATGTAACTGTATTTCTTCTAGTTGCATTAATGTACTGAATGGCCTCCTAGGCCCCAGTGCCGGGTTTATATGTTTCAAATTTATGAATATAATCCAATCTAATCCGTGCCCGTTGATATATAATATCATTTGTTCGAACATACTATGTATGAAACGGCAGTTCTCAATTAGGTGTATTTTATTCTATTCGGGATAAATGGCGTTGATTAATAGGATAATTTCCGCCCCGTAATAGAATAGGTTAGCCCAACATAATTTCGTTCGTGTTGGTGCATTTGGCATGAGCTTTGGTTTAATGTAAGATAAGTCCTCGAAATTTGTCGCATTACGAACACTTCGTTAAACACATTCTCTTGCTGCTGCTATCATTTTGAGGTTATGTGAAGAGAAGTGCAGTCGGCTGACTTTGACAGTGTTTATTGTGGCCTGATTCAATTACATATGCTCCTCCCTGGAAATTCTGGTTTATCTTAATAGTATTTCTTCATGTTTAAAACTGTGATAATCGTTTTAGCATGTTTGGAGTCAAGTTACATTGCGATATACTTCATTTATTGGTAAGTGGTAAGCAATTTCATAATTTTGTTGGTCTTATTGAATAGCTATTGTAAGTTGTCCACTAAATGTTAACTATAAGCAATCATTGAACAAGCACAGTTTACCTACATTTGTTAAGTAATTCATAGTTTTGTAATTAGTTCAAGACATTGTTCAGGTCTAAATCGTGGCAATCGATTAGAAGTGATCTTCTCGGCCGGAACATTTATTAGTTCATTGATATCTTATGAGTGAATGTGGAAAGTTGGGCTTACAGAGTTTAACACGGTAAACTGGAGAGAGAGAGAGAGAGAGAGAGAGAGAGAGAGAGAGAGAGAGAGAGAGAGAGAGAGAGAGAGAGAGAGTCATTTTATTGCTATAGATTGCTTTATCAGTTGGTTTATTAGATTCTTGTTACAATATGCACAGATAAAATTGGATTTTTGTTTCCTTTGCATTCATTTTTGTAAGAATAAATGTTATGTATGAAATTCATGTGAATATGAAACTCTGCCCCGACTTATATGGTACTGTCCACCCTTTGGACCCTATAGGGGGTTGGTACTGTCAGTGCCCCTCACAAAGTACACTGTAAGCATTATTAAAGGACCGTGCCGTTGTTTCTTCGGCCATTCGCTGTATTTTCTTATTCAAAGTAAATTCATTGTTTTCACTTAGTATTCACCTACGGGGTGCCAACGGAAGATCCCATGTCTTGCATAAGGCAAGGCGATCTTAAAGCAAGCAAGTAACAAGCTTGCTGTACTTACTTTGTTTGTTCCAACCTTACCTGTCCCTTTATCCTTTCTTCCACCTTGTCAAACCTTTTCAAATTATTATTTCATAGTAAGGTTTTACCCTAGATGTAATTGACCGATGAATAGCCTCACAGGTCCCAGGACCTGGCTATATGATTGTAAACTATTTATTCTACTCAACGTGGGTTCCCACTTCCTTTATTCAACCTTGCTGTCCAACCTCTTAAACTTTGGGTAAGTTGTTTTTTTACACTGACTCTGAATGGCTTCCCCGAACTTAGTGCAGGATCATTTGGGTCGCCTGATTCAACAAACTAAACCCATCCGAATAGATGATTATTATGTGGGGTTTCTTTGAATTTTCCTTATGTATGATTATTTGCAATGGGGAGCCGAAGTCATGGCGTTAGTAACCATGGCAACGGCCAAACTGGTTCATGCGTAAACATTGTTCGGAGGGATCATCGTTCGGGATGGTTGCTTTCAGCATAATACAGTTGTACTAATCTGATGACATCAAATACATAAATGTTGTTAAAAACCACGAAAATTCAGATCACATACTGTACTTTTACTATTCAAATGGGATAATAATTGGAAAAGTCAAGTTAAAAGGTGGATGTGTTAGAACACTGACAAGTTCCTAGGTTTGTAAGCGCTTGAAACAGTTGTTGTGAACCAGCCCGTTGTAATTTGACGTCAGACTTCGGCTCCCTATCCTCTTATAGGTTGGTGTAGCGATAATTAAAATGATACTTTGGCCAGCAACTCAATGAATCGTTACGTAAATAAAACTGACGAATTCGAGTTACAAAAGAAAACTCCAAACTTTTTCGAGTTATCTCGCCTCCTATTCTTAGTGGAAAGAGGAGAGATGCGTGATGTCACTAAAAAGAGTTGGTGAAATAATCTCTTCCTTGATTCCTTAGTCTTTTAACCTTTATTCTTTTAAGTTTAAAAGAGCCTCCCTCGAGTTTTTACACATTACCTTCCATTTAAAGAGGAAGGTTTATAATCTTTTGACTTGATTCGTGTAAGACGCACCTCTTTTGCTTTTGCCTTTTTACTATTTTTCCTTTGGCTTGGCATTGTAAGAGGCATTATGGTGCATACAATAGTCTCTGAACTTAAGAATTTTAGAAAGCGGATTTCCTGTTGAAAATTGTGTCAAAACTTTTTTTTACCCGTTCATTCATTCTTGTTAGTTTTAATGACGAATAGTATTGCCATACTTCTCATTTAGTCAAATGACATCAGACACTTTATTTCATAAAATATCTAATTGCTTTTGACTGTATTTTAATGAAAATTATGATTTTTAGCTAGGGTCGTGTTTTGATATAGCGGGGGCGTCTAAACAAAGCATTTTCAATGCTGTAATAAAGAATTTTCTTTTATTCTTTTAGAACTGTCTTTGATGATTCTTTAGCAGACACGTTTATTCCAAAACCCTTAAATATTACCCTTTGTAAATTGAAAGCAGACGAATATGTTTTGTGGATCACTATTGTAGTCGATCTTTTGCCTCCTATTTTTACCTCGGGTCACACTGGCCCTGTCACGTATCATCTTGTTTGATGCATCAGTCCGTGACTTCTGTCATGTCTCCTTTACATTTTATTTTTATTTTCCTACTCGCTTCTTTTCTCATGTTCCCTTCACCATTTCTCGCAGCCTTATCTCGTTCACAACAGAACCCCCCCCCCCCCACATCATACCTCCCCTAGAGGTTCCGAAACTTCGGGCGAGATCAAAGGCTAAATAAAGAAGTCAAGCATTGGAGAGAATGGAAGCTATAGGGAGTGGGGTTTTGGGAGGGAACTGACCTGGATGAGGAGGTGTAGGTTTTGGTAAGAAGACCACGACAATGACATTCAGGAAGAGAAGAAGAGAGCTGAAAGGAAAGGTTTTGAATGCTCGGGAGTGGTGGGGAAATTGTAGTATTTTTTTTAAGGAAGGTTCGCTGGTGAAAGCAGGAGAGTGCTGGCTGATTAGTTTATGTCGGAGAGGAGGAGGAACGGTGGGAAACTATGATCTTTGGACAAGAAATGAAAAGGTTAGTCTTGTTAAACCTATGAACATAATGGCATATTGATACTCTTCGAAAAGGTAGAAATCGTTAAATTAAAAGATTTCATTTGAATGTAATACATTGCTGGTGAAGGAAAATTTAATGTGATGTTTCCTAAAGATTTAGAAAGTCTGGAATTGTTTCTCTCTCTCTCTCTCTCTCTCTCTCTCTCTCTCTCTCTCTCTCTCTCTCTCTCTCTCTCTCTCTCTGGGATATGAGTTATAACGTACATTTGTATATCTCTGGTTTATGATATACATAATGGGGCAATACATTTGTTTACAATATACTTAAAGGTCTTGGTTAAAGATAGCTTTAGTATAAATTGTCTCAAAATACGTAATATTAAAAGGCGATCAGTATTAGTAATTGGCATTAAGTACGTGTCATTAAACTAACAGATAAATGAGTGAATATAAAGGTGAGAATTTGTGTGAAAGTACTTTAAAATACATGATTTTAAAATAAGGAAATAAAAAGACAAATATTTACAGGAATAAACACCACTGGGCCTGACAGTCGCGATATCAGATGACGCCCAGTCATTGTATAATAGTTGTGAAAAATATGAGTGAGAGATATCAGAATGTCTTCAAGGTAAAGGGCTGCATATTTTCTACATCGTATAAACATTTAATCTCGTTAATATGATAGTGTTGATTCCATGTGTTCTCTTCTTTATTTTCTGCCGTATTATCCTGACTGTATCGCCACCAATATTTCGAAATCGATACTCTGTATCACAGGAAAATAAGTTATTAAAGCACACCAGTTGATTTACGTGGCAATATCCTTGATTGCCATCTGTGTATTTTCTTGGATGTACTGTATTCTAATCTTTAATTTTGTCGCCTCATATATTTTTAAAATCACATTGAAGTTGTCTTAATTTTAAATGAGCTTTAAATTATAAACACCTGTATAGGAAGAAAGTTTGGTTCTATTTCTAGCCAATATTCTTTATTTTTTTTTATTTATAAATTAACCTTTTCTTGTGGTGGGGGGATTTCGTAACTGGGAAATGTCTGAAAAATTTGTTAGTTTTCACCAAAATACCCGAAGAACTCGAAAGTGAAATCACCTCTGTTACTTCTTCAATTTTTATATCTTGCTATTCAACCTCGTCTTACTTTTACTTCATGGTGCAATGAGGGGGGGGGGGGGGGTAGCCACTAATTGCACCTTAGCCTGCATGGGCTTCCGGCCCCAGAGTCGGGTCATATGGCACCATTTCCATGAATCCATCCAGAAGTTAGATTAAAACAAAACTGCTCTCTTGATATAATAATCAGTTGTAGAAGGCTTGACATCTCCGTTAGCCATTTTATTTATTCTTTACCATTACTCTTAACTTTTTTATTCCCGAATTTAATCGGGCTAGCTCAGTATAAGTCATGTTTGACTCATTGGGCTTGTAAATATCCTCCTTTTAATAAGCTCTTTTTAATAATAAATAAAGCCTTAGACCCCCATTTGCAAATAACGCTTAAAACTCTGTTTTTCTGTCATTGGATTCCAAATGAAAAACGTTAAAGAAAGGACTCTCAACGCTATTTCTGGCATGTGACGGTGAAATAGAAATCTAGTGCCTACTCTTTGACATAACAGGAGTTGCTGTTGCTGCTGCTCTTCGGAATGCTTCAGAAGAAGTTTGGCCACAAACGCTGTGGCATCAAAGAGGATGGCTGGTTAAAACTATGATGGGAACTTTTGACTGTTGGGCTTCCCTGACGCGGTTGGTTGAAGGATGAACTGAGTGGGAAGACTCTAAAGGTTGCGTTTAATGCAGCTTACAAAGAGAGAGAAAGCCAGTAAAGTTTACTTTGCATTATAAGTGATGCTGAATGAAAGGGAACGCCATGTGACAAAAAAAAGATCAGATAATTAAAATTTCCGACAGAGAAGGCGAAGAATATTTGCTATTGGTGAATTCTGTATTTAATAGTCCTTCTGTATTTAATAGTCTTACTGTATTTAATAGTCCTACTGTATTTAGTAGTCCTAGTTGTTTTTTCTGAAGTAATTCATTTGTTGTCGATTAATCATTTAAGGATTCCACACTAGCCTTCATGATATATTTGCAAAGATAATTAATTTCTTATTTTATAGTTTATTATTCTTAATTTTTCAGTTTATTTTTCGCTATGGGCTGCTTTCCTTATTTGAATCCTTGGGCTTTTAGCATTCTGTTTTTCACCTATGTTGCAGGGTCGCATGTAGTAATAATAATGACAATAATAGTAGGTACAGCTTGATGCGACGCACACTTATTGACTTCGTGAGAAAAAAAAAATCGTGAAAAAAAAGGATTTGAAATTGTTTCAAAACATATTCATTGTCGAAGAAAATAAAACTGTACTATTGGAAAGAGCCTTTGGAAATTATATTTATTAATTAACTTTGGAGAGAGGTTCAGTGATCTTCCTTCAAGTACACCTGTTTTTCTTAACTAATTAGGACTTCTTCACTTTCAAGATCGAAAATAGAATTTTGCACAGGTTAGCAGTGAGAGAGAGAGAGAGAGAGAGAGAGAGAGAGAGAGAGAGAGAGAGAGAGAGAGAGAGAGAGAGAGAGAGAGAGAGAGACTGACTGTCGGTGGAAATTACTAACCTCGAAAGTTAGTCTCGTGCGCAGAGAGAGATTCTTGCATTGGTGTTTTTTTGTGTGGGGAAATATTTCCAACGGTTTTCCTTTTGCGAATTCTATGCCACGTCGAATCCCTCACCAAATATCACTTCTTTCAATCGGACATCCTGAAGGGGTAATTGCGCTGCAGTTAAATACAGGTCTTGTGGCTAATGCCAGGTCATAACAACATCCGTAGTCTCCCAATGCCATACACGATACCTGTTCGATGGGAAATGCGATCTCCCTGTCATTAACTTCCATATAGAGATACTTATCTGTTTCTCAGTCTTGTCTTATAGTGGGTCCTGTTGTTTATGTTGGTTTTATATTCAATAATGGTTTTGTCTTTGTTCATACGAACTTACCTTGGGAGATGTTTAAGGAGTATTTTAAAATCGTAGTATTGCTTCTCATATTTTAATATCATTAGCCACTTGTGAAGCTGAATAAAAAGGAAGGTTTATGAATTCTCGTTAGCAAGACCATGTACCGGGTAATTTGGATTAATTGGATTGCAGTTGCTGAGGCGAGGTTTGAAGTTAATTGTGTGACATGTTATGTCCACCTCACTGCAAGACTCCTAGACAGTGGGCGGGACACCAAATCATATCCTTCCACCCGGCGTTTACTTAGGCACGCACCCAAAACTGCTTTTGCTGGCTTCCTTTTATTTTCAAAAGCAGGATTTGCCTTTCATCACTTTTTCAATTTTAGAAATGGATTTTTTTTTTTTTACATTTAGAAAATATTTGAAATTCAAACTTAGGTTAGTGTATTGGCCGGCAAGCAAAATAATAAGTTGCCTCGACAAAGATTCAAAGTTCTAGATTAAGTCTCTGTTCTCATTTAGACTCGTTTGTCTGAATACGTGTGTATGCATACTTGGAATAATTTAGCTGAGTATATTTGTTATTAAAACATGAAAATTGATTGATTTTTAAAGTATTTTTATGCATTTTTTCTTTACAAATTTATTAATATGAATGAAATGAACATGGCACTGTGCCGTAAATCATCATGCCTCAAAGTTAACCATAGCATTGTATTATGAAATACCAGACCATCAATCTCACTGATAACATTTTTTACAGGTTAATATGTGCGTAGGCCCATTTGTACATTTCTAGTATATTCAAGAATTTACTATGTTTTTTGTGACATTGTACATACTTATAAGGTTATTAATTTAATGAATATCTAATTATTATTGTTTATTGACTAGTCCATATCATTTCGTGTAGCATCATCTGTTAGGGTTTCTATGTCCTTGTTATTTCTCATGCATAGGTGAATGGAACATCTTAAATATAGGTTGATACTAGTGAGAAATGGCTCACTGCATATTGGAAATTGCCTACCGACTGCAAGAAGGTCGGTCTTATTTTGGTTTCGAGCTTATTCTAACTACATAATGTGTTTCTCTATTATTCCCCGTAACGGAGTAGTTCCGTCAGTGTACCTCACGCCGAAAACTGTAGAATTATTTGGTCTTTGCAGTTTCCCTTCGGCCCCGAACTGCACCTACATTTTAGCTTTCTATTTTGAATATGTTCCAGATTCCTTTCTCTTCTCTCTTGGTATCCATCCTTGTTTCTTTTACTGAATGACCTCATAAATCTTTTTAATTCGATCGATGCGGATTTAGAAATCCTTTGCTATTTCCCTTTGGATGGTTATGTTATTGTTTGTGCAATTTGGGGGAGTTGTTTTTTCCAAGCCAGTATATCAAGTCATTTGTTTGCGGAAATATGCCATATCGTGTCTTTTAACAGATTTTTAGGTTTCTTTCAAAGTATCAACTTTATAATTTCTTCTATGTTTTTGCCATATGATGAGTTGTCCTTTATGACAGAGCCAATATATTTTTTACATATATATTCAGTTCTCGTTACGTGTATAATACAGAATTCGCGTGTGCCTATCTAGACTGGGATGTTAGGGTAAAGGTGTATTTCCATTAAAAGTCAAGGTTGTGTGTATAAACGTTCACAGAGATAAATGCATAGTTGCGGTATGTGCTCGTTTGTCTTAGGTTCTGACATTTTAGGAAAAAATATAATTTTATAGTCAAATGATGAGGCCTAGTTTTAGGTTTGTAAATTGTGTATATTTTTGTGATAACTTTTAAAAGCCATAAGTAGATTGAGGAATAGAAGCATCTTTGTAAAAAGTAGATATATAGTTGTTAATGAAACTGTTATTAAAGTACGAATAATTTTTCTAATTTAGTCATTGTTAAGTGGTTATTTAGCAGGTTCCGGACTTAAAAATGTTCTAAGTTCAAAGTTGTTAGATGAATATGAAAATAAATGAACAATCGGATCTTTTACAAAATCTTTTAAAGTGTAGGTCATTCGTGGTCTTGTACCTGGTTTCCTGGGCAAATCCAAGGTTTTAATTATGATCAACAGCTCAAATAGATATGTTCCATCGTTATTAATATAGTAGTAGTATTAGTTACAAAAATACTATGCTAAATCAATCATGTCTTAATTGGTGTTTGATAAAACAAACTTTATTTATCAAAGCAAATCTCGAAAGCACATCGATGTTGATGGTATTCCTCACAAACACTGCGCAATATGAACTAAACGTCGACATGCATTGTAATGCTTATCCTGATAGTTTAGTGATTAGCTTCTGGGAATTAATGAGGCTCCCTTCATTAATAATTCCATGCTTAACTGACCTGGTATTTGAACCTTAGCGAGATCAGTGTGCGTTCTGATGCTCTGATTTGACGCGAGCTGGGCTGGATTCCATTTTAATGAAGTGTCACATGACTGCAACGAAAGGATTATGCTCGTCCTGCTTGAAATTCTGCTCCTTATTCATGCAGGGACATGGAGACATTCGGGGACAATTCAGTATCCGAGAAATTTGTCATTGCAATGGTTGATTATGTGGATTGCTAAATGGGGTAATTTATAAGAGATTATCATTAGAAAAATTGTGACTTTTTGCTGATTTTAATTTAAATTTCAGTGCTATAAGAGGCCTTTAATTTCATTGTTATATATATATATATATATATATATATATATATATATATATTTTTTTTTCGTATCTAGGCTTGTGTTGCGTTCACCTATCGAGGAAGTAATATGGAAGGCAATTTGATTAAACTGTTTTGCAAACGTCTTTATAACATATGATATTAATAGCTGATGTTATTTGAGAATATTGTCACAGCCTCTTATCATTTTATAACTTTCTTATATTTGTTAATATTTAAATCTTTTATTAATTGTGACTTTGATGTGCAAATCGATGCATATGAGTATGAATTCTAAATATTGCCGGTATTACGTGCAGTTGTGTAGCTAAGTTTGCATTACTTATACATCTTCCCTTGCTTGTTTATATTTTTAAAAAGATAATTTCTGAACTTCGAACTCCTATATGTATATGCACTGGCTCATATGAATCCGGTCTAAAAGACCAATGACTTAATATTAAAACCTTTATTTTTTTCCCTGTAAATGCTGCTTGCCAAGTGGTGTTAACTAATGTGATTATAATTTTACTATTTTTGTGATCCTAATTTATATATATATATATATATATATATATACATGTGTGTATGTGTATATATGTATGTATGTGTATGTGTATATATGTATATGTATATATATATATATGTATATGTATACTGTATATATATATATATATATATATATATATGTGTATATATGTGTAATATATATATATATATATATATATGTGTGTGTGTATATATGTATAATATATATACAATATATATAATATATTTATATATATTTATATATATTTATATATTTATTTTCGTCCAGCACCAAAAGGGGAGGGCTGTACTTTCAGCCGAAAGTATTCATTGTGAAATTCAGGTAATCCGACCAGAAGTAAAGTTTTAAAGCAGACTAAAATATTTGTTCTTGTTTAAAGTTCACCGCTATGGCAGATCTACATATCTAGAATATGTCTGTAGTTTTATTACATATTTGGCAAAGATACACATGATGGTAATGATTGAGAAACATTAATTTTCTTTTAATTACTTATTCGTGGTGTAGTTGATAATTGGAATCTCAAGATATGAGATTGAATTAAATCCATTATCTCTCTCTCTCTCTCTCTCTCTCTCTCTCTCTCTCTCTCTCTCTCTCTCTCTCTCTCATGAACTGGATTGGATGATACATAAATCTTTGCCGACGGGATCATGTCTCATATGGGATTAATCAAAATGATAGAAGACTTCCATAGACGCCTCCTGAGAGATCGAATTAAAATGGTTATGGAGAGAGAGAGAGAGAGAGAGAGAGAGAGAGAGAGAGAGAGAGAGAGAGCGCTTCCAGGGCCACTGGTTCAATTTGACATCCCAACGAGAGAGAGAGAGAGAGAGAGAGAGAGAGAGAGAGAGAGAGAGAGAGAGAGAGAGAGAAAGAGAGTTAGTTTCAGCTTCCAGGGGCACTAGTTCAATTTGGCATCCCAACGGGAGGTCCTGTTTCAGCTATGATGAGATAGAAAGAAAGAAAAAGTAATAAAGGGAAAAAAGAAGACTGGGTAGGAAACATTTTAATGAGGAGAGAGAATCTTAAACTCTGATGTATTGTTGTTCAAGTTTTCTGATACTGTCAGATTATCTGAATGTAGGGTTTAAGGTTATTCATTACAAATTTTTTTGTCATTTGAAACCTGATCTAAGGTACTAAAATATATGTGCAGTTGTAACCCCAATTATACATATTATTGAATAATTCTAAGTGATATCCCAGGATTATTTTTACTTTAGAATAAGCACAATTCATATGGTATTGTTTAGAATCAAAAGTTGACTTTTAGTTTTATCTATTTATATGATAATTCCCTTTTCATTACTTTTGTAATGCATGTCTAAAATAGGAATATGCATCCAGATATTAAAAAGGTCTGCTTGCCAATGGGTGGAGTTAGAATGACTGAAGTATTCCCAGATTCATAAATACCAATCTATGTTAATTTTGTTCCAGGTATTCGCACGTACCTATGTTGTGTAGTTTGTAAAAAGCTGCAGTGGAAAAAAAATCACCATGCAGTAAACTAAGCTATCACCAGTTTCTAACCATCGGAAATATCACCATGCAGTAAACTTATCACCAGTTTCTAACCATCAGAAATGCTGGTTATATTGTAAATAGATCCCAGGTAAAGTCTTCCTGTTGGTCTGAAGTTGCACGTACCCTATTCATGTTGTAAGAAAAATCCTATTGAACATAAATTTCATCCGATGAGTTGAGATTTCAAAAAGAAGATTTAAAGCTTCACAGGTTACTTGTTTTTTTAATTGTCTCGTAAATTTGTAAACAGACAATACTTACATACTCTCATTGCTAAGACAAGGTATGGGAACCACCAAGCCTGCTTCATAATACCTCTGGTGTTGGTTTAGTTTTAAATTGTAGAAAAGTTCTTTGGTTTGTGATATTTGTCACTATTTATACATAATGTCTTCAATAATTATTGTTCAAAAATATTTTTAGCAATTTTTCTTCAGGGGTTTGGTTACGCTAACAAACTATATTGAAATTTTTGCTATGTATTTTGCCTCCATTATTTCCGAAATGATGTTTAGGATAAGAGAAAGATAGACCAATCCTTGCTATATGAGGATTGGCCTCATATTAACTGCATTCATAAACGAATTAATTCAATTGCATTACACCTCGAAGTTAATGAGCGTTTTAAGTACAGCAAGGAAAAGTGTAGCTACGCCTTTGTCCTACGAAAATTCTTTCCGACATGGTTCGAAACTATGATTGACGGTTTCCTCCTAATTTTTTGTCTTCGCAAAAACTGGTTTCTCATCCTTCGTTTGTCATTATTTCCTTGCTTAAGACATCTTTGTTGTTGTTCTTAGACGTTTTTGTTGTTGATCCTATTCCTTTGTTTTTTATTCAACCACTGTATGTTGCTAATGAATTATATTACCTCTTTCTTCCTCCGGTATTTTTAGCAATATTCCTCAGGTTGTGTTCCTTCGCCTTCTTTTCTTCCCTTATATGCTGCTCTTCCCTCGTCTTCTATTCTTCCCTCGTCTTCTATTCTTCCCTCGTCTTCTATTCTTCCCTCACCTTCTATTCTTCCCTTGCCTTTTATTCTTTCCTTGCCTTTTATTCTTTCCTTGCCTTTTATTCTTCCCTCGCCTTCTTTTCTTCCCTCGCCTTCTTTTCTTCCCTCGCCTTCTTTTCTTCCCTCGCCTTCTTTTCTTTCCTCGCCTTCTATTCTTCCCTTGCCTCTTATTCTTCCCTTGCCTCTTATTCTTCCCTCGCCTTTTATTCTTTCCTCGCCCTCTTTTCTTCTCACGCTTATTATTCTTCCCTTGCCTACTTTTCCTTCCTTGCTTATTTTTCTTCTTGAATATTTTTCTTCATTATTATTCTTTTCTTCCCACACTTTTATAACGTTGCCTAATTTTTCTTTATTGCGTACTTTTCCTTCACTGTCTAATTTACTTCCCTTGTCTTCTTTTCCTTCCTCGCTTACATTTCTTCCCTTGTCTTCTTTTCCTTCCTCGCTTACATTTCTTCCCTTGCCTACTTTTATCCTCTTGCTTATTTTTCTTCCTTCCCTTGCCTGATTTTCCTCTCTTACATTTCTTCCCGTTCCTGAATTTCTTCCAGCTCTCTCCTACACTCCTCCTCTCTTAAATTTCTTCTCTCGCCTACTTTTCTACTCTCGCTTACTTTTCTTCCTTGTCCGAAATCCTCCCTACTACCTCAAGAGTTCGTAATGCCTCGAATGAATTTGTCTTCGTTAATTCACATTTATTTTTTATTATCTCCGCCAACGAAGTTGGAAGGAGGTTATGTTTTACCCCCTGATAGTGTGTGTTTGCGCGCGCCCTTTTGAATAACTAACTGACCACAATTTCAATCGTAGATTAATGAAACTTACAGGGATCAACTTTTATGTAAAAAACTGGAAATAATTAAATTTTGGAAGGTCAAGGTCAAGGTCAAGCAAAATGTCCAATTCACGTAATCAGGCGTAAGTTTGGATATCGTTGTCAAAGTGACTTCAAACTTGGTTCATATTTGAGTGTATGAAGAAAATGCACGCCAATTAATAAATGTTAAGGTCAAGGTCGAGCAAAAGATCGAGAAACTTAGCTGCCGCGGCGGAGGTCTGCGCTCTACTGAGTGCCCCTCTTAAATTTGCTTCTTATGGATATATCTGAATAAGGATAAATAACGTCAGAAAAAAGTTTTCATAATATTATTTGTATGCGTCAATCTAATTTTTAAAATGTTGAATGTTTATTTAATACTTGTAATGGTGAGATTTTGTGATTTATGATGTTGAATCTACTTACTGTAGATATATGATCGTTTAGAGCTTGTCAGTCATCTTTTTTTAACTGAGTTACTAAAATATTTGACTGTTTTTATTAGGGATATTAGTTATTTTGCTCTCCTTATGATATATAATTGGTTTTGTTGTAATTTTTATACATTAAGCAAAGGATAGAAAGAATAGGTTCGTCAGATTTTGCAGAGTACTTTTGAAAAGATTGGGAATTTCATTTATTTTTTTTTAGTGTATTCAAGTAGAATAAATGTCTTTTGTTTAAATGGATTTTCATTTTAATTTAATTTATTAAATTTACAATTGGTGTATTTATTTTTTGTATTAGAAATACAATATTCTCCCGATATATTCAAAATTAAAAGTACCTTCAGATAAGATATTAAGCATTTTTTCCCATTAATGGCATTTAGAAAGAAAGCCAAGTTAATGTATTAACTTTCCAATAACATTATAACTTGATCTATGACGATTAAAACTGAGTAATCACTCCCGAAAATCCATCGCTTTTAATCCCAGGTCAAATGGTGTAAGGTGCAATTCAAGTCTGAAGCCGCGTTTTAATTCAAACTCGAATGCACAGCAGCTGACGTCTCGTAGCTTTCGAGACCCGATTAAATTGAGAAGAGGCTGCCGAGTTTAGTCAAGTCTAGATGAATTGCCGCTTCAGTTCGCGTCGCCGGCGATGCACATTAGAATATTGTAATTACTTTGTGAAGTTAGCGCAAGAGTTGCAAATGCTTTTGGGTGTAAGTTTTTATAAGTGTAAATTGGTGTTTGTTATTAATTCAACTTCAATTTTTATTAATAGAAATAATCAAAGGTTTTAATTTAACTTTGTAGTTTTAGTAATGAGATTTCAAACATCTCTGTTTTGACTGTGACGAAATGAATTTTACGTTTCAAGTATCCATATAACCATAATATATTTTAACACTATTTTTACTATGCTAAAATTTTTTAATCATATTTATTATGAAATACCAGGCAGTTCAAAGGCATTCGACTCGTAAAATTTTTGACAAAGAAGAAAAGCGTAAATTCAGACTCAATTCTTTATAAAATAGTTTGAGTAAATGTAGTAATGGTAACAACCAAGTTTCTCTCTCTCTCTCTCTCTCTCTCTCTCTCTCTCTCTCTCTCTCTCTCTCTCTCAGTCTTGGATGTATTGTATATCCATCTTCCAGTTAATGCTCGCTGTAAATGAATGAAATTAAAGCTTCCGAAATTTATAGTAATCTCTAATCGTGAGAGATGGTTCTAATCAAATATTGTTACTACTACGTTATTCAACCATTGAAATTGTAACATTGATAAGAATAAGTTATTAAAAGACACTATTTCTTTGAAAATGCCCAATATGCAGATATGCAACTCTACTGCCAGTATTTACTGCTAGTATTACACCATACGAGAGAGAGAGAGAGAGAGAGAGAGAGAGAGAGAGAGAGAGATCCGCATCCGTCCGTAAGGAAGAGTGAATAGTAGAAACAAAAAGCTTTTGTATTGTTCCCAACACCATTTACAACACTAGAAGGTTAACGACCGGCTTGAAAGGCAACTGTGTTTTAAAGGAACGGCAGCTTTACTTATGTGAAGAACTGCGTGTCTGTGAAGCAATTTAATTTTCATCACTTTTTTTTTTTTACGTAAAGTAGAACAAATTGGAGGTAACTAAAATCTACTTTTACCATTGTGAAAAATACAAATATTTTTATATCAAAATTGGATGAATTTACAAAGGTCAAATTCGTACTTATTGAATTTAACAAAAGTGTAAAGTATAGCCTATATAGAGAATGCTTAAGGAGCATCACATTTTCCTAACATTGTATGTGAAATTAGGCAAGGTGTAATGATCAAAGACCAGGACCCACTAAGAGTTATTGGGTCCTGGCTATAATTAGATTCTTTTGAATTGGTCACCTTCGTCGTATGCATTTATACCTACAAATAGCTATCTGTATTCAGGATAACATGTCCAACTCTTATGCATTTAAACTTGCAAATAACTATCATCAATTCCCATGTAGTTACGTATTATTAGGCACAGGGTAAATCGGAATATTGTGAATTATTAGATACACAATAGAGGAGAGAAGTTTTATGAGGGAGAAGTAAATTAGGTGAAAGAACAATTGTCGTATGTTTTTAAGGTAGCAATACTATTAATTAAACTTAAACGTTTGTATAAAAAAGACAAAAACCGGGTATGAAAGTTCATACGTAAATGATAAAAAAGGGAAAGATTTGGGTAATTAATACACCTAAAAAACTTTATACGAATGAACTTAAGCAAAACAATAGAAGATAAATATATTCATAGCTCGTGTGAATAGTTTTAGAAAACAGTAAGTGGGGATATTTGCGTAGGTTACTTACAAGACACTTTGAAGATCTACAAGGCAGGGAATTGACTTCCCTACTTCGATGTTTGCTTTATCCCAGCTCCCAATAACCTGGGAAAGAGGTGGGAACATGTCCCTCTTTGTAGCATCATATGCCCTGTGAAATTTCTCTGATTCGTCTGCAACAGTGACACCAGTAATGGTGTATTGCCAGTAAATAAGAAAAAAAATATTAAAGGTTTAAAGGTCGCTCATGAATGGCAGAGGCAAGGGACAGTGACATTGCCCTAGCAATCAGGACAATGCCCTAGAGACTGACCATATATTATATGATCAGCGCGCAAGCCTCCTCTCCACCCAAGCTAGGACCAGGGAGGGCCAGGCAGTGGCTGCTGATGACTCAGCAGATAGACCTATAGGCTCCCCCAAACCCCCCAACCTTAGCTCACATGGATGGTAAGATTGCAGACACAAATGGCACTAACGAGTCTGAGCGGGACTCGAACCCCCGACTGGCAAACACCAGGCAGAGATGTTACCAATCAGGCCACAGCAACCCCGAAAATAACTCCACCCTCTGCAAGTTAAGTTCCAGTTAACCTACATAATTAATAACCACTTGGTGAAGTGAGGTATGTGGGCCTCGCAATGCATCATTATATTGAGATGACATAGAATCGTGCTATGAACTGGCAATACTGGAGGACCATGGCCTTCGTCTTGCAAGGGAAACTGCGACTAGCAAGGACCAAAGTATTGGTCTGTGGTTAGTACCTTTCAGACATTATGTATGCAAAAGAAGAAAAACTAATTTAATCTTTATTATCAGAAATTGTTTGACATATTAGAGCATCTACATATCAAACACCCCCCCCCCCCCAAAAAAAAAAAAAATCCCAAGTATCGCTGAGGTATCGGTCACCAGTCCTCGCTCCACATATTGATAGGGACCTATGTAACTTGCCATTTCAGCTTGACCGTCAACATTCCCACTTGCTGATTGGCTAATGCAAATGTCTAACCCACGTTATTGTATTCTACACTGTTGATGGAACTGTAGATTTCAGAAATAAGTTGACAATTATTATAGATTTAAGAATAAGAATAAAAGACCTTTGTCAAGGGATTGGTTATGTATTTTCAGCATTAAAGTGAAAGTAAAACTTTTAATGTACAAGTTTTAGAATTAATAAAAGAATGGAATGAACAGCAATCTCTCTCTCTCTCTCTCTCTCTCTCTCTCTCTCTCTCTCTCTCTCTCTCTCTCTCTCTCTCTCTCTCTCTCTCTCTCTGTATGTATATGTGTATAATATATATATATCTATATATATCTATATATCTATATATATATATATATATATCTATATATCTATATATATATGTGTGTGTGTATATGTATATGTTTGTATAATGAATGTGAAGTGCTCATGTTTGTATGTGCGTAAATAGATATATAGAAATATATAGGTACATAGATTATTTATTCATATATATATTTGTTAAAATGAAATGTATGTATACATGTGTGTAAGCTTCAGCCATAAGGTTTTCATTAATTTTGTAAATGAACACTTTATTATAAACAAGTGACAGTACTTTGCAGCTAATGGCTTTGAAGAAAAAAATAAGATCTCTTAATATACGATTACAAAAGGTGTGGATTGGGAGGAAAGTTTTAACGATGACGACGACAGATTTCACATGCCATATTTTATCTTGCGAACGAGTCAAGAGGAAGTCATATCTGCGATTGACATGTTCCTGATCAGTCCAATATTCTGGATAAGCAAAAGTCGGCCGGAGAGGAGGAGAGACAAAAGGCCAATGATTTGGTTTTCGACTCTATACTAAAGGATCTAGATTTGGTATTGGAAAGTAAAGAGAACTTTTGGGTGAACATTGAGATTGGATTTGAGAAGTGGAATATGGGGAGTATTTATATTAGATATAAATAGTTTATTTATATATATATATATATATATATATATATATGTATATATATATATATTTATATATATATGTATGTATGTGTGTGTGTGTCACACTTAGTATATATACGAATAGAATATTTTCACGATGTTCACATTAAGATAGCGAGCTTTGATTTGTTGAACGCAACCAACGTTGATATATTACGTTCACCCCCATACTTTTTAGCACGTTATTAATTAAAATGGATTGTTATTACTCTATATTCGCTAAAACTTCAAGGAATTTATATTTTGAGTTTTATATGTTGGAGATATCTATGAAGAACCCAAGTCCCCTTAAGCATTTATTAGATCCGAACATAAAGTTTTTTACGTATGACAATCAACACATGTATCATATTGTTTCAAGTTGTCGTTGGTATCTCACTGTTATTCGCAAGTTATGTTATTAGAAACTTCTCCAGGAATATCGGAAACTATGGAATGACTGGAGTTCGCGTTGTGTAAACAAATCGGTTCCGGAATCGGAGATAAACATGACTAATGATTATATCGATGTTGAAGCTAAATATACTGATTTTCAGGTCTGTTGTCTTTATAATTATGTCGTATGTTCTTGTTCGAAAGATGTATGGGTATTGTAATTTTAAGATCGTAATCTCTCTCTCTCTCTCTCTCTCTCTCTCTCTCTCTCTCTCTCTCTCTCTCTCTCTCTCTCTCTCTCTCTCTCTCTCTCTCTGATTATTGAAATTAAAGGATTAAACGAGAACAATAATTGTTTTATTGTATAAAAAAACGATTGGGGTAAGGATTAAAGGAGTGTCAAAATACGAAGGAAATTTTGTTGTATAAATTTAATTGAATAATTAAGACAGACGACAAAAGGGGTGAATTGGCTTTAGATAAAAGGAGGGATTGTAACAGGGGGTTGTAATGAAATAAATATGGGTGTAAAGCTTGAAGATGAACGAAAAAATATTGTAACAGTGGAATCAAATAAAACTTATAACGAGAGAGAGAGAGAGAGAGAGAGAGAGAGAGAGAGAGAGAGAGAGAGAGAGAGAGAGAGAGAGAGAGAGAGAGAGAATGGATACTATAGGAGATAGGTTGTTGAAAGAGATAGAAGGTTTATGATTAAAGTGAGGAGTGTGCACGAGTATGTAGAAGGAAGAGTGACTGGCTTTGGATAAAGTTGTCAGAGATGAGGTTGTGATAGACTGCATATTCAAGACTTTATCTGACTTTCTTAATGCATAAAGAAACTAAAGAAATTTCTTTTCCTAATTAATTTTGCAGTATATCCAAATTTCAGTCTTCATCTTTGCAACTTCATTCTATATTATATCAACATTCTCCTAGTTCTAACCATTATATCCATTAACTTTTACCTTTTCATATACTCTATATTATGTACCTTTGGATATACTCTAAACTAGCTCATAACAACATGAACTTTCAACAATCAAACAATATTTTTTTCAAGAATAACATTAGACAGAATTTGCAATAGGAATTCATTTAAAACTAATTAATAACAATGAAATAAGTATGAAATATGGATTAGGTAGTGTGCAATGTCCTAGCAGTACATCATCATAAGACCTAACTATATAAAAATAGGCAAAATTCGTGATGCTTTCATAGATAAACAAAATCACACTCCATGAGATTGAAATCGCCCTGATTAAGGAACTGTTTCTATTATCCAAACCCAGCCTACTACTACTACTACTATCATCTATCTATCTATCTATCTATCTTCTTTACAATGGTTGTCATTTATCTATGTAGTGATAGCATCATTCACTATTTGAGAGGCACTTTTAACCCCACGAGGTTCGCAATACTCCACTTTGCTCTCCACTGTGGATGTGTTGCAAAGGATTCACAAGCCATTAGCGCAGTGATTCCCAACCTTTTTGTGATCGAGTACCACTTGGAGGTCCCGTACAGTCTCCGCGTACCACCTGGTTCCAGAGAAACTAAATTCGATCAGATACCACTTTATTTCTATAATTGTAAAAATAGAACACGCACATTAACTAAGAAAACAACAACTCGATGCGAGGGCTGTATCTGCTTCTTCTCCACCAGCTGGTCAATGCGGGGCATGACTTTGCTCACAGCACATCGGAAATCATGCCCGGGCGCAGCAAGATGGTTCCGGCTCTTCGACTTGATGGCCATGAAGGCTGAGAACCCCTGCTCGCACTCCCACGTCGAGGGGAAAATCAGTAGCTGGGGAACAGCGTGACGGGCTAGCGTCGGGTACGAGGAGGCCATGCTCACCCAGAAGTTTAAAGGAGAGCATTCTTTGTGCTTCGTCTTTGCTGTCTCGTCAGCCTGGATATCTATCAGTTCCTCTTGTTCCCCGGTCCCAACAGGCAGATCGGCTGGATCAACGGAGAATGGATGGGCGACGTACGCACAACATGTCACGTCCGGGAGGTAATGCTTCAATTCAGTCTTGAGCAGTGAGAGGTGATGGACGATTTCTTTGGCAAATTCATCAGTGGGCTCCCTCTCAAGGGTAGTTCGCGTACCACCTGGAAGGCCCTCGCGTACCACTAGTGGTACGCGTACCACAGGTTGGGAACCACTGCATTAGCGCTTCCTCTGTCTCTAGGGAACGTACAGTCTGACCCGTGAATTCCTGGTACACCTCGCTCTGGAAAAGTGCACCCAGCCACACACCCTTGCTGCGCAGTGAGTTCCTGCGTTTAGCCCTGCCCATCATCTCTGCCATCTCTTCTTACATTCATCTGATTGGTAACTCGCCGTGAAGTAAGGGTGTGGCAGGGCACACTTCTTCGGAGCGAGGTGTGACAGGAATTCGTGTGTCCAACTGTACATTATAATTACTTCGATTAAAATTTTTATTTAATTCTGAACTTGATAAGAACTTTGTTGACGGTTTAGAGAGATATAGTCCTTGCACAAGGGATTTGTACCTCTCTCTCTCTCTCTCTCTCTCTCTCTCTCTCTCTCTCTCTCTCTCTCTCTCTCTCTCTCTCATTGTTCTTTTTAAAAGTAGAACTTTATATTTAAACAGACCTCAAAATATAAACAGCGAAACTGTTAAACCTGAAACGCTTTAATGCAACTTCCTAAAGGTGAGAGCGTCGTTTGATCGGGATCCGTTTCGTGATATAGGTCAGTAATAGCCTAGTTTTAATTACTCTGGAGGCGTATCCTACTCTCTCGCTCCCTATGATCCGGTTTGTATCGTATGGCGATGCATTACATCAACGCAGAACTGTTAAGGTGAACCATTATAACTAAATGTTGATATAACTCATTGGTTGCAAGGCGGAGCTCCTGATAGAAGCTACTCTTGGAAGGATTGAATTTCGTTTTCCTTCACTTTGCTGGAATGTAATATATCTGATGTTAACGACCTTGGTAACTTATTCCTGCGTTGATGTCGATGATGATTGAAGCGGTGGTGGTCGGCATAAACTGCTGGTTATCGTAGTTTTGGCTTCAAGAAAGTTGACGGTTGGAATTTTGTGTTGGTTTTATGGGAAGGTTGTCGATTGTAAATGCTAATTTGATGCAATTGCAGTATTTATTCTCAGTGGATGGTTAGCTGCCCTCTCTCTCTCTCTCTCTCTCTCTCTCTCTCTCTCTCTCTCTTCTCTCTCTCTCTCTCTCTCTGTGGGCGTAATCTTAAAACCGAGACCAAAAATGTCACAGTGGCCATTTTTATGTTTGAACAATGTTTCCCCTCGAGACTTAAATCCTGCCACTTCTTCCTTCACTTCACGTCCCTCCCCCCCTCCTCAACAAATCCGTAAATCACACACACACACACACACACACACACACACACACACACACACACACAAAACCGGCAACTTCAACACCAGTCGCTGCCACAAAGTTAGTAACAAGTGTCGGCAAGTTTGCGCCATAGCGGGAGCCTTATCCCTTGCAACCATTGAGGCCAAACGCTTGGGTTGACACTGCTGAGGAAGCGAGGAGGAGGAGGAGGAGGAACTTTACGTCTTATTGCAAGCGTTGCCTAAAGTCCAAAGTCACTGACTGGTTCACACTACCTGCTCCCCACCCCCACCCCCACCCCCCGGTCTGCCAGCCTCCCAAAATTCTAGTTCAGTTTGGAATTACTATATGACCTTTTCAAAGGGGAAATTCAATTTTAATCTGGTTAACCATTTGTGTATGGGGATTTTTTGGTATTCAGTGGCATGTCGAGTCGGTTCTAGCATGATGTTTGTGTGTATGATACAGTAATGGAATGTGAGAGACGTTGAAATGAGGTTTGGATAGTATCAGATACTTGAGATTTCATCGATGTGGAATCTTTTTTGCAAGTATTTAATGTTCCCTGAAAATAACTTTGCAATTTTCTTCATCCCAGTAGTGGATAAGAAGTTAATTTATAATCTAAAGAACAAGATAAATCTGAAAAAGCACTTGAAGAAATACCTTCAATTTTTTGTATTAACTCTTTTGCTTCTCATTTACTTCATATTTTATCATTATTTTTGGTATGATTTTATATCTAAAAGACCTTGGGAGTAGCAAATATGACTGTCTTGGGTCTGAATCTTCATGTGAGAGTTGTAATTATTATTATTATTATTATTATTATTATTATTATTATTATTATTATTATTATTAGCTAAGCTACAGCCGTAGTTGGAGAAATATTTTTATAAGTCTAATACCCCCAATAAGGAAAACAGTCCAGTCCTGAAAAACAGACTTAAGGAATATACTGTATATAGTGTTTTTGAAAGAAGTTAAAAATTAAATTAGATTAATAAGTAATGATGAATCGTGAAATTATCCTTGTATGTTTATTTATTAAAGCTCCAACGACCATGTAACTAATAATGTCTCTCTTTCTGGCTAATACTTGTCGTTGCAGAACATTGAAGTAATGTATAGAAATAATTGAAGAAAACCTAGTTTGAATATGTCAGCAATATTTCAAGGTTAACCTCGTCCTATTATTGAGTGGGTAGGGTTGAATCCCACCTCGGAAATATGGGCTTCGTTTTTTTCGACCCTCAAGTCGAGGTTTTGTAGTAGGAAGTGTATAAAAAAGTAAGGGATATTCGAAAACTTAGAAGGTAATTGTGGCTATTACAAATACATTCCTTTGGAACCTATCTCTTATACCGACTTACAAACATTTAAGGGTATTTGCTGTTTCTTCGGCACCGAGCTGCACTTGTTTTGTAAAAAACGTTACCTCCGTTTCCACTTCCTTTTAAACACACTAGCTGTCCAACCTCTTCCAACTTCTTCTTCATATTGCAATGTCTGGGTTTCCCCCAGTTGCACATGGGTGCTGAACACAATTCTCATCACTGGATTATATAGCCCAAATTCATAAATCAATTATAAGCCAACCTAATATATCATGACTAGCCACCCGACTACGCCAACCACTCCTTTCGTCTATTCTACCAGTATTCAACCTAATGATTGTTCTGATTTCCGCAAGCATTGTAGGCTTTAGCATTTCACTGAATGTATCTCTTCTTTTATAGTACTTGCCTCTGCATTTTTTCTCTTTTTTTATCTTCCGCATTCGGCATAAATGTGAAATGTGCCTACTCAAATTACACTGGATGATATTGGCACATGAAAACATCTCCCAATTACATCTTAAGTTTTAGATCCAGTGGTCTGTTAGTCTTTCACTCGTCCTTTACTTCCATGAAAAACGAGAGTTCCTATTTTCCTTGATTTTTTATCTCCTCTACCCTTCCATATATTTGAAATATACTTAAGCAGATAAATCTAATTGTGCTAGGTTGTATAGTATGTGTATTTACACAAGTCTTACGAAAATAGCCCATGTTAACTCTTAGAGATGTATTTCACTGATTTTGTTCATCAAACCTAATTAGTGATAACTAATAACAAAATCTATTGGAAGACATCTTTACCTGTAAAAGGTCATCTAATGATAGCTCTAATTTGTGTGTTTTTTTTTTCGTGGTTATTAAATTGGTAGATAATTAGCCTTTCATTAGATATTTTCAAGATTCTTTATTTTTTACTCTAGGAGGGAGTGCGCTAAGTGGCTATTTTTTTTTTTTTTTTTTTTTTTTTTTTTTGCGTAGCTAAATTTTCTCGTAAAGTTAGTCGTAATGCAATACAAAATTCAAGAGCTCTAGAGTTTTAGATCCTTTACAGAATAGAGAAATTCTAGATGTATCGGACTATAATGAATTAGCAAACACAGCGGCGAGGACATCGTTCAAGTACTTTAGTGATGAATTTACAAGCGCCATTTCTTGTATTGGAATTATAAGGGTCACTTCATGTAGTGGAATTGCTAAGCGTCACTGATTTTTTTAAGCATTCAAATATACACGGTTCCAGAAGGGAAGCTATTTATGATAGTCACCCAGGTGAATTATACATCTCGGCGTTCGTTGACTTGAAACATTTAGCTAGCACGTAAACTTGGTCAGCTCGGCACCCCTTACCTTGTTACTGCTTATCCATTATTTCCTTTACTTGGCCCCTATTCATAAATAACGAGACATAACCAGTGATAAGTGTTGTCCGAGAATTTTCGGCTATTTTGACTCTTATTGCCTTTGGTGGTAAGGTCTATGTAATTAGTGAAAGAGGCTGTACAATAAGCCCTGCAGTGGTAGGCTATCAGCACATAAACATCACTTAACGAGGCGTGATCCATCATTTGCGGAAATTGGCTCGGTAAATGAAGCAGTTTTAGGTCTTCTGGAGAAAGGACCTGGTTTCGTGGAAATACGAAAGCATTACATTTTTTTTTCTCCCGGTAATATGCATGTCATAAAATAAGATTAGAAAAGAGCGTAATATTATTCCGACTCTACCCACAAAGCCGTTTCGACAACAAGGCTGTATCCAGAGAAAAAAGTAACATTGGTCACTGTTACATACATACTTTTAAATTGTTGAATCGTGGATATAGATACATTCTAAGATATCTGGGATAATCAGACTCATTTCAGGAGATCATCAGCATGACGGTAAAGGTCCTTACGGACAAGTTAATTTTACAGATGAACCATTTATGTAATGTAGCTAAGCAATGCAGTTTGAAAAAAATTTGACATTTTTTTATGGGTGGTTCGGTCATGTGGAAAGATTATGCAATGATAGATTACAGAATGTATTGCAAATTTCGAAGTTTTAGGGGGTGAGGGAGTAGGAAGAGGCTATGAAAGTATTGAAGTATGGGGTAATGGAGGAATTGCAATGGAATGGCCTTAATATCGAGGCGATCATGAGAATGGATGAGTCATAGATGTGAATAGTAGTGTACATTAGGTATATATCGTATTATCATCATCATCATCATCATCAGCCGTAACTAGTCCACTGCAGGCAAAGGCCTCATACGTGTCCTTCCACTAGCGTCTGTTTATGGTCTTTCAATGGTAGTCTATACCCTTACATTTTCATAGCTCGTCAGTTCATCGTCTTCTCTTTCTTTCCCCGCCTCTTTCGCAATCTATAGTGACCCATTGTTATTCTTAATGTCCATCTTTTTATACATAGAAAATTTCTTTCTTAAGATATACATATGTGAAAAGATATGCACGGTATACACGTGTGTACTGTATATATTGCGATCGTATGTTGTTGATATAGTTTAGATAGCATAAACTTACGATTATATATATATATATATATATATATATATATATATATATATATATATATATGTGTGTGTGTGTGTATGTGTATATCTATATATATATATATATATATATATATAATATATATATATATATATATATGCATATATATATATATATATATATATATATATATATATGCATATATATATATATATATATATGCATATATATATATATATATATATACATAGTTTATATATATGTGTGTGTGTATATATCTATATATATATAATATATTATATATATATGCATATATATATATATTATATATACATAGTTTATATATATATATAAATGTGTGTATATATATATATATATATATATATATATACAAGAATATGCATGTATATGCAAATGTTAGTAATTTGCGTCTCGTTTAGTAAAGAATTCTTTAAATGCCTGGAAACGGTTAGGTATCTTGATTGATTTGAAATGGCATGCTGCTGACATCCCTCAAACATGTCAACTTTTATCTTGAGAAGTTCATCTAAATTGAAAATTGCTGTCAGTTCTCGGTGCACCGGACCATTGCAGTCGGGGCAAGGATGATTGGATGTCTAAATATTTGCAGGTTTGCAATTGGTCATGCTTATCGTTTTTTTTTTTTTTTTTTTTTTTTTTTTTTTTTTTTTTTTTTTTTTTTTTGCGCCATTGTTACGCATTCTGTACATTGCAAAAAGAAACAAGGATTTGCGTGTCAAGACGTTAGCGTTTAGGTTATTTGACATGACAAGATAAATACCGACCTTCAGTTCTTTTAGTTATATCTGGGGGATATTTGTTTATCCCCGTAGTGTGTTTTGGTATGTTCCGGTATGCGTTAAGGTTTTTAATGGTATTGGGACGTTAAAAAAGTATATGCAATAGATAAGAGATAGAAAATTGGATGATGATAATAGTGACAAAGAGATAGAAAATTGGATAATGATGGTAATAGTGACAAAGATAGAAAAGCGGATAATGATGGTAATAGTGACAGATAGAAAATTGGATAATGCTGGTAATAGTGACAAAGAGATAGAAATTTGGATAATGATGGTATTAGTGACAAAGAGATAGAAAATCGGATAATGATGGTAATAGTGACAAAGAGATAGAAAATCGGATAATGATGGTAATAGTGACAAAGATAGAAAATTGGATAATGGTGGTAATAGTGACATAACAATTAAAGGGTTTGATTTGTTTACTGTTTCTTTTATTGAACTCCATTGCATCTAGATTTAGTGAATTCCACGTCTATCAGAGTAGATATGAATATATTTTAGGTCAAGAAAAGTAAATCTGTGTAAAACAGCAGAAATCTTGTGCAATTTTCTTTGGGGGCGGTTGTTGGTAGTTGTCAAAATTGATTCAGACATTGCGAAATACTCATTAAATTGAATTTGAATGGAAAGAATAAGCAATCGAGTGTCAAGAAAGCTGTGAAACCCATTAAAATTACGTACTTGGATCATTGTCATCGAACAAGATGAAATAGAAATATTTTGTTTCATTCGGAAGTCATCACTTGAAGTTCACCATCTCTCTAGATTTATTTAAATGGTAATTTGACTGACGATTGAATAAGATGAAAAATTCTCCTTTATCAATTATCTAATTTAAATTGGTTTATTACCAACAGATTGAATATTATATAGTTGTAATTTAGGGTATCCTTGGTATCCATGATCCGCATTTTCAACTAGTCCGGCCAATTCCAAATCCAAAGCTTTGCAATTTCTTGAATTCACTAAATGATCATTTGTTGTTTTTTAACTGGATGCAATTTGTGCATTTTACCACTTGGGAGTTACATTCCTTGGAGGTCACGATTTCTTTCACATCCCCGTCCCACACACACACTCTTCTCTCTCTCTCTCTCTCTCTCTCTCTCTCTCTCTCTCTCTCTCTCTCTCTCTCTCTCTCAAACTTGGTCTTTTTCAAAGTGACCATACCTTTGACTGGAAACGGCCGAACGCCGGGTTCCTATCAGGTATGGTATACAAACCCTATCGGAACGTAAATTTGTCGCCATTATCATGAATAGCCCTCCGAACTACAGAATCGCACTTCAGCATAAAGTTGTGGGGGGGGGGGGGGGGGGGCGTTGGTGTGGCTCTATTGGTAATGTTTCTTCCTGTTGATCTCCAGAAGGGGGTTCGACTCCTCCTTAAACTCGTTAGTTTTTTAGTATCTGCAACCTCAACATCCTTGTGTGCTAAGGATGTTGGGTTTGGCTGAGCCTATACTGTATGTCTTACTGTTGTGTCATCATTAGCCATTGCCTGGGCTTCCCTATACCTGACTTGGGTGAAGAAGGTTCTTGGGCGCTGATCATATGTATATGGTCAGTTTCTAGGACATTATCCTGCATGCTAGGGCAAGGGCACTGTCCCTTGCCTCTGTTATTCAGGAGTGGCTTTTAAACCTTTTAAACAGACTTTTCAATATTCTGAATTCTATCCAATACTGAATCATTTGAATCAAAGCATTAACTACATCGCCTTCATCACTGAATACGATGCATATTATTTTGTTTTAGTCTTCCAATTTTTCTCGTTTCGGTCTCAGTAACCATGATTTGAATCTTATTCACTGTTTCGTGTCTAGTCATGTCATCGCCGAAATTTACAAAATTTCCATTTGAACCATTATTAAGATTTGGTATATTTTTGAGTCCTTTTTCAACCTCATTTTTCCTGTTAGTGGTTTTAGTAGATGTTTTTTGTTTGATTACTAGTGGGTTTTCTTTCTTGAATTTTTCAGCATGTTTTTTCTAATTTTCTATTAAATATTCTCATGCAGATTATTAACTTTCTGAGTAAGATTATTTGGTGAGGAGTTTCTCTTCAGTAGTTCTTCCTCCATGTTTGGAGATTTGCATTTATATACTTTCCTATTTTTAATTGCAATTTCAGCTTCATCTACACACTCAGGACAGAGCCATTTCATTTTCTCTCTATCTGCATCAATGGTGTTAGTATCTATATGGACACACGTCTTTTGGTAGTAACTCGCAAAATTCGCATCGTATCTAATCTTTGTCCTTTTGCAGGTCTACACGAATGGTCAATTTTCTGTCATGATATAATTTTATTTTCACTCATGTTCCTCATAACAACACTACTATTTCAAAGTTTTATCCACGAAAGTAAACAAATCTCAGAGAGAGTGAGAGAGTGAGAGAGAGAGAGAGAGAGAGAGAGAGAGAGAGAGAGAGAGAGAGAGAGAGAGAGAGAGAGAGAACACGCTGCAGATACGTCTACACTGTAGCACGGCTTTATCAACCTTGTAAATGGCAGAGAGTATGTAGAAAGGTACCCAGGCAATCATAGTCTTCTAATCTGCATAATATCTTGAAGTATTTCAGAATATCTTGAAGTATTTCAGAATATCTTGAAGTATTTCAGAATATCTTGAAGTATTTCAGAATATCCTGAAGTATTTCAGAATATCCTGAAGTATTTCAGAATATCCTGAAGTATTTCAGAATATCCTGAAGTATTTCAGAATATCCTGAAGTATTTCAGAATATCCTGAAGTATTTCAGAATATCCTGAAGTATTTCAGAATATCCTGAAGTATTTCAGAATATCCTGAAGTATTTCAGAATATACTGAAGTATTTCAGAATATCCTGAAGTATTTCAGAATATCCTGAAGTATTTCAGAATATCCTGAAGTATTTCAGAATATCCTGAAGTATTTCAGAATATCCTGAAGTATTTCAGAATGTTTTGGTGGTCTTAACATTATTGTTAGAAAAAAATCCTAGATCTTGTGTCTTAAATTAGTTTAACAATAATATCCCTTCTTTGCCCGTAGTACCATCTCTGAACCAAAACAACAAACACGTTGATTGGATATTGGTCTTTAATCCAATTTATTTATTTTTTTCAATCTGTTAACTAGAGAACGTGATGCAATGAAGCAAGATTGTTCAGTCTATTGATTTCTGCGAATTTCTATGCTCCTCTACGCTCTCCAGCGTGTTACACGCTCCTGTCCAGGCGAACTTCGTTTCCTGAGAAACGACACACGGGCAAAGGGCGTGTGTGAGTCAAAGTCTGTTGTTGAATATTTACATATTTTACCTGTTTGTGTATATAGCGCCTGCCTAGAAGTCCGTTTCGGTAGTTTGTAATTTCACATGGTAATGGCTGATTACTTGCTGTATCCTGAGTAAGCGTTTTCATGAATATTGATTATTCAGACACTTTGAGAGCAGTGGGTTTTTATGAATTGGATATTTTAAAGAAACTAGATTAATTTCCGAAACTTGTTATATATTTTCAAAAGTTCCACATTTTAACATTTCTATTTTCTTTTTCTTTTTTATTTTATATTTTCAAAAGTTCCACATTTTAACATGTTTTCTATTTTCTTTTTCTTTTTTGTTTTATATTTTCAAAAGTTCCACATTTTAACATGTTTTATATTTTCTTTCCTTTTTTGTTGTTTTATATTTTCAAAAGTTCCACATTTTAACATATTTTATATTTTCTTTTTCTTTTTTCTTTTCAGACTGGTCCTCGAAGGCAAGGTAAGTGTCATATATTTTAGCAATCGAGGTTATTGTCGTCCATCGTCTTTAGTCAAAGGTGAGAGATTTGCCGTCTTTTTTTTTTTTTTGAGATGTATTAGTGGTCAGATTTTTTATTTCTATATAACTTTTACAAGGTGATAAAATTTGCCTGAACATCAACTTTTACTGTCTAATCTTATAGTCTCGGTGTTTCTTTAGGTAGAGATTTAGGATCTTGGATTTTGTAGATTACCTTATTTTCCGACTAGTAGCAAAATTCTACTTTAATTGAGGACGTTTTTGGCGAATAGATTATAATGAACCCCCATAGGGATTTTTTTTTTTATTAAGTAAATTTACATAGTATGTGCAGCAAGTATCTATATACACAGATATGACACTTTTACAATATATATTTTACAATGTTTTTAATACTTAATAAAAAAAAAACATTGACTCTCATTACTTTAAACTACAAAGTACTCTATAAAGTTTTTACCTTTAATGACACAGTATGCTTGTTAAATATTTTCAACATATTGGCGGGTAAAATGTTTCTCTATATCGCATAATTTTGATAGGACCCACTTGGTGTATTTTATTCTACATCTTAATAAGGAAATTCTTTCTGAAGGAGATACATTGTCATCCCTGCTATACCATAGGGATTAGTGCCCCTCATATGTACTAATGGATCTTTGCAGTATCAATTTGGCCCATTGTTTTGTCCTTCCCCTTAGCCTTCTATTATGGGAAAATTAAATTTTTTAATTGGTGAATGAAACCTTTTTTTTTTTTTTTTTTTTTTTTTTTTTTTTTTTGTACAGCCATATTTTTGTTAATAGCAGAAAATTAACTTCAAAGCAGTTGTATTAAGTATTCGTCATTTTTCAGGTTTTTAATTTGTGAATTACAATAAGAATGCAACGAATGGAATATTATTATTATTATTATTATTTTTTTTTCTCTTCTTCATAGATGTGTCCTACAAGAAATGATTCTGTCTTACTGATACGTCAGTTTCACATGTCAATTGAGTTGAGGTATCCCACGTTATTTCCTGAAACTTCTAGGATAATAGGGAAAGTTTCTTCAATGGCAATTTCAATTAAAAAGTTTTATCAGTAAATTGCTAGTTCATCTAAACGATGACTAAACATCAACACTAATGTACAAACTTCTGTTATGCCTTGTCTTCTCCGGAACATATTGTAAGATATATTCACAGTTTGTCGTGAATAATCTTCAGTTGGTATTGTTCTACGTCCTTGGCAGGACATAAATATTGTACCGCAATTGCTTCGTACACGCTTGTACAATGTAATGGTTTTGATATTTTATCTTATCACTCGCTCTTCCCTGCACTGTTAATAGACTAACCCGTGTTATCATGCTAGCTCATGCTTTACCGTGTTAGATTTTTTGTGACGTTCTTGCTCGAAAGTCCCTGTATATAACTTCATGATCCGTTGAAATATAGTTCCATTTTTAATCTTATCACTCGCTCTTCCTTGCACTGTTAATAGACTAACCCGTGTTTTCATGTTAGCTCATGCTTTACCATGTTAGAATTTTTGTGACGTTCTTGCTCGAAAGTCTCTGTATATAACTTCATGATCCGTTGAAATATAGTTCCATTTTTAATCTTATCACTCGCTCTTCCCTGCACTGTTAATAGACTAACCCGTGTTATGATGCTAGCTCATGCTTTACCATGTTAGAATTTTTGTGACGTTCTTGCTCGAAAGTGTCTGTATATAACTTCATGATCCGTTGAAATATAGTTCCATTCACCTCGCCTATCAGTAATCATCAAACTGGCGCCTTCCCCATATCATCATATGGGTGTGTGTGATCTAGTGGCATAGCAAATTAGATATTAAAGTTATTTGTTGCTTATCTAAAAAAAAGTAAAATTAATAATAAAATTCTTATGAGACACCTCGTGAATCTGTTGTAAGGATGGAGATTGACTGATTTCGGTACTACTGATAAGTACAAATTCTGAATTTGAAAGGATTAGATTCAGCAGAGTTGAATTCTTCTCTTTACAGCCGAATGTGCAAGTCGTACTGTTTACACTTATTGCTATCGGTGCTGAAGCTCGAATCCCTGAACGGGAAAGAATATTTATCATTAAAGAAACTTTTTTTATGGGTCCCTGATCCCGTGGCAGAGCGAATTTGATATTAGGTGATATTATCACGCACACATACATACATATATATATATATGTATATATATAGTATATATATATATATATATATATATATATATATATATATATATATATATATATAATTTATATATATATATTTTCATCTTCATCATCATCATCATCATCATCATCTCCTCCTATGCCTATTGACGCAAAGGGCCTTTGAGGATTCATTGGCTGTATACTGTAAATCAAAGGATAGCCAGTTCCTTGTGATGCTCAGTGCCTGTCTAACTAACGCAAGTGACCCCTGCCGGTCCATACTAATTCTAGAAAGATCAACCGCCAGGCATCAGGAGTAAAATCCAAAAGCCGAAGAGACAGTTTGTCCATCGCCTTAAACTCCATCCGTCACTCTGCTGCCAGTGACTTCATTGGGATTTAGGGGGGAGTTTGTTATTCAAGAGAGGATATGTAACAATACTTGAATGATTCTTTTTGTCATCCTTACAAAATTGACAGTAATATTTTGCAGTTTATCTGAAAGATATTCATCATTAAAAGCGGGAGGCCTTGGGCATAAGCTTATTGTCAACACAGATCCATCCAATCGTCATGCTTATTATGTGGATATAAAATTGCAAATAAGTTTGATATTTTTATTTATTTATTCTAAATACAGTTGATAGGAAAGGGCGGTCCATTCACGAAGTATTGGGCTTTAGAAATTAAAATTCTGTATTTTCATTATGAAAAGGCTCGATGCTTAAAACAAAGTACCCGTCAAGTAGCGCAATATCGCGAAGTTATAGGATTTTTTTTTATTTACGTATATATATATATATATATATATATATATGTATATGTATATGTATATATATATATATATATATATATATATATATAATATATATATATAATGTATATATTACAACTGCATTTTTTTATTACTAAATTCATATTTGTCTTGTTTCATTTCCAATTGTTTTAAAATTGTCCAGTTGTTGCTCTATAATTTAACCATGCCATAATTAGTTTCTTTATGAGTAGTCATATAAGAATGGAACGAAAGGATTTAATTAACGAACCACGTTGAAATTGTTAAAAGTAAATGTGTAGATTCAGCGGGCTGTCCACTCTTATGAAAATTTATTTGTAAAAGTGAATTCAATTGTTTGTAATATCAGTACTACAATACATCTTATTAGATGGTGGTGTGATAGATGAAAGGGTTATTGAATTTGATTAGTGATAGTTTTGTAGGTACTCCAGCATTCGTGTGGTTCATTCAAGTCGCCATCCTAACGCTGTTGCTAAGCTGCTTTGTTGAGAGAATTTAAGAATAACTTGTGTGAGTAACTCTGTTTATTTTTGTGTGTGGCAGTAACCTGCCTCTCTGTCTCTGTATTTATCTTTGTGTGGCAGTAACCTGTCTCTGTCTGTATGTATTTAGTTTTGAATGTTGTAGTATATATATATATATATATATATACACATATATATTATATATATATACATATATATATATATATATATATCACATATTATATATATATACACATATATATTATATATATACATATATATATACATATATATATATACATATATATATATATCATATAAATCATATATATATATATATATATATATATATATATTGATGCGTGTGTTTGTATATATATATATATATATATATATATATATATAAATATAAATATAAATATATATATTTGATATATACAGTATATAGATTTATTTATTTTTATTTTGCATGTGCCAATAACATAGCCTCTCTCTCTCTCTCTCTCTCTCTCTCTCTCTCTCTCTCTCTCTCTCTCTCTCTCTCTCTCTCTCTCCTTCTTCTTCTTCTGTTGCGTCCATTTGACTAGCTAATACATCCATAAATCGAAGGTAATGGATGACGCCGCTAGAAAACGAATCACATCCAAACTAATCACCCATCGCGTCCCAAGAACAAGGTAGTTAGCACACGAGACCCCATGAACCAGAGAGGGCTTGTCTCGATCGTAAATTGCACATAATGAGGTGAAGGGAGGAGTGAGTGAGTTGTGAGGTGGCGAAGACAAAAGACCATTCGCGTGACAGAAACTGAAGAACTATAAGAGGAAGGGGGGAGGGGGTTAGTGATAGGTATGAGGGAAGGTGGGCAGACTCCAGGGTGTGGGAGGTTAGTAGAGACCTGTTAGGGAGGAGGCCGCTGCAGTTTCTTTATTGCCAATTAATTAGTCAAAATGGGGTGTTGACAGACTTGGTGTCCTTGTGCATGCGTAGTTTTCGTCAAACCGTGTGGCCCGACCGCTTCATTAGAAAATAGTCGGGAAGAAATCTTGCTATTCAGGTTTTTCTTGGGTATTTGTTTACGACTATATATAACAATATTGGTAGATAACTCTTTCTTTGATAAAGGATTAATGATATACTGCATTTTGTGTGATAGTATAGGAATCACACACTCAAATAGATAAGAGATTTAGGACATAGATAAGATATTTATCATGGTTTTAATCAATGTTGATAATGAGGATAGAAGCTCGAAAATAAAATTTTGATAAGCCGGGGAACTTGTATATATAATGGAGTGGTTATAATGGTGTGGTATTCTAATGAAATGAATTCGGAAACCCCTTTTAGCCTACGTGAAATGCTTATCTAAATCAGTTTTATGTCAATTATTTATCTATTTATTGTAGGATGTCTTTCTTCCTTGACGAGGAACATTTTATTTCTTGGACACCTACTACTTTCTGCATTAGATGTGTGATTTGTCAAGTGTAGATGGTTTTTTTTATATGTAATACATTAATTTTGATTTATTCCCCACGATAAACCAATGAGACCGTAGACTGAAAAATTACGATGCTCTGGACAAGAAGTAATCTTATGTGTGTGTGTTTTTTTAAGATAGTGCTGTCCGAAAGGTTTTTGCATTATTCTTTCCACCCTAAGCTTCCATCATTTTCTAGCGATCTACTTTATCTATATTCCCCCATACATTTTTTTCTATCTCTCTAGAAAGTATCCCGACTAATACTACAAAGTCGAACTGCGAGGTTTTCTCCCAGTTGTTATCGGCACCAGATGCCCTCCTGGCCCCAGCGCTGGGCCATAAGGGCCAGATTCTTTCAATCCGTTGAATCTTGTGCACCACTAAGAGTCTTCGCCATTTAGAAGGAATCTGGTGGAGGCCCTTTTCGTCCCAAGGCGTAGGCACGTTCGTTAGTTTGTTGAAAGCTACTTTTAAATGAGAAGACCTTTTTAAAATATTGGGGCATGAGTTGAAGAACAGCCTTGGGCACCAGCCGGGCTTTTTCTTTTCTTTATATTAGAAAGTCGAGCTAATTGCAGTACTAAATC
>NC_090728.1:46906478-46908978 GCF_036898095.1 Palaemon carinicauda | reverse complement strand
GTTTTTGACGTTAGGTGTCTACGAATGGAATGTTTTCATTAGCTGACCAGGAAGAACCTTTTTTATTATGATCTCATTTATTATTATTATTATTATTATTATTATTATTATTATTATTATTATTTGCTAAGCTACAACTCTAGTTAGAGAAGCAAGATGCTATAAGCCCCAGGGGCTCCAACAGGGAAATAGCCCAGTTAGGACAGTAAATAAGAATTACATAAATTAAAGATAAGTAATGAACAATTATAATAACATATTTTAAGAACAGTAATAACATTAAAAATAGATCTTTTATATATAAACTATAAAAACGTCAAAAGAAAAATAAGAGTAAGAGAAGTAAAATAGAATAGTGTACCCTCAAGCAAGAGAACTCTACCCCAAGACAGGGGAAGACCATGGTACAGTCTATGGCACTACCCAAAACTGGAGAACAATGGTTTGATTTTGGAGTGTCCTTCTCCTAGAAGAGCTGCTTACCATTGCTAAAGTGTCTTCTACCCTTACCAAGAGGAAAGTAGCCACTGAATGATTACAATGCAGTAGTTAACCCCTTGAACGAAGAAGAAAATTGTTAATTGTATGAGGACAGTGGGGAATGTGGAAAGAATAGGCCATCCTATTCGGTGTATGTGTAGGCAAAGAAAAAAGGAGCCGGAACCAAAGAGGGATTCAATGTAGTACTGTCGGGCTAGTCAAACGACCCAATAGCGCTCTAGCGGCAGTATCTCAACGGGTGGCTGGTGCCCTGGCCAACCTGCAACCTACTTAGAATATTTTTTTTATGAAAATAGGCTCTAAGCAAATGTGTTCACTGTAACGTGTCTTCTAAGAAAAAAAAATGTTTGAGGCAAATATTTTATTTCAATTTCCGTAGCCTTTTTAGAATGCCAAACATTTTTAAAACCCACATAATCGTTAACTAGGAATTTTATTCTTTTTTATAGCTTTCGAACAAACAATCTTCCTATAGAAGAACCACTAATGAAACAAAATCCTTCAAAGAGGTTTGTTTAAATATTCAGCAACCTATATGTACTTTGTTATTATTCTTGATGTCTAATTTGAGATTGATTTTATGAATCAAAACTCTTGGATTTTATTTAAACTTGTTTAAAGAAAATACGTAATTGTATTGGAATTTGTTATAGTCAAATGTCGATGTTTTCATAATAATATGTAGGGTAATTATTTAACTATTATTATTGTTGGTTTTAGAAAGCACATAAATGTTTTTTCATATTCTTGTTCCAGTTTCTCTTAACAGAAAATTAGACGTGATTCCGAATGAAGTAAAAGAAAAAAAAACTTAAGAATCAAAATAAAATTTAGCAATTTTTCTCAAGAGTACCTTTGGAAGATTAGAATATTATTTGATATTAAATTACTACATCATGTATGCTTGGTGTATGTTTTTATACTCGGCACTGTTTGTTTCAGTAAAGTTTCGAAAATATCGTCTGTACGAGTTTTGGTGTATTGTTGCTAATCCATGACGTGTAAGAGTTTGCATTTAAAAACCATATTTAAATACTTCATCCAGGACACTCGGATAATGATTTAATAACTCTGAAACCTTTTAAGTAGGGGCTATTTAATCTTTACGACCCACGGGAAATAAGCATTCTTTGGGGAAGGGGGGGGGGTCGTGACTGAAGAACAATTAGTCGCCTCTAATTGCTTCTGATACTCTTAAATGGGTTCATTTGGTTAAGGTAATAACCTTCATTGTAGAGAGAGAGAGAGAGAGAGAGAGAGAGAGAGGGAGGTTTAAAATTACTCACTTCTATTACAGTAGTGATCTGCACGGAGCCCAGGTCCAATCCCATCTAAGAATTACTATTTCTTCCGATTCGACCTTCATTGGGAGTTCTTGTAAATTATTGTCTTGGTAATATTTCGGGAGTAGCCCCGTATAACATTGCTCGTGATGCTACATTATAAGCTGAGGATTCTATTATGATTTTAAGCTTTACCTAAGTTATTTTACCCTATAGACTTTGGGTGTACTATAGATAGTTCCAAGGTACTTGTGCAGTACTTCAGGAACTCGACAACCTTCCTTGGTCAGCTAGCTGCACTTGATTTATATCATCCTCCTTTACTTCCATTCCCGGTTCCATTCTTCCTTCTTGCTGTCCAGCCCCTTCAAACGTTTACTGCATACTACCTTTTCTGTTTTTTATTTATTTATTTATTTATTTTTTTTTTTTTTTTGCCGAATGGCCAGATAGGCCCAGTACCGGGCTATGTAATCCAAATACATAAATCCAACCATTCCATTTTTTTAATAAATGGGAAAGATGCAAGTAACTACTTGAAAAGTTTTCTGCAGTGACCTGATGATATTTTCCCCTTGGTCAAATTTCTCGCCTCTTTAAACCGTTTTTCCACACTGGTCCTTACAACATTTGACACTTAAATGGTTATTGATTAAAGGTAGGGAATATTCTTCCAAATTTTGAATCTAAAGGGCATCGTAGTATGTAACTGACAG
>NC_090728.1:46888978-46901478 GCF_036898095.1 Palaemon carinicauda | reverse complement strand
GCAATTATATTAATCTAATTGCCCTTTTTATGTTTGGAAACTTCATAAAAGCTTTAAACATAACTCTTAAATTGTCCTTATTTAGATAGAAATCTAAGTTAATTATGTTATGCCATTTACGATAAATTCACAGTGAAATTAAGTGAATATTGGTAGTAAAGAATTGTACTTTTCGTAATTATTTTTTTGCCGACTTCAACTTTATTAGTTATCGATGCTGGTATTAGCTGAATCTTCATTTTTGTTGTTCCGTAATTACAAAGTCTTTTATTAAACCTTAATTTTATGAACGGAAAGAATATTTAGAATATCAATTGCATTTTTTTCACACTTGAATTATTGCAGTAACGAAATATGATTCATGGCATTGTAAGTTTGTATCAATGTTTTGCGAAAAAAATCTGATTCTCAAGGTATGGCACTACTTTTTTATTTAAAATGATTATAAATATTGTTTATGATTTTATTCGGTTTTGTTTTGAATAGAATTCAGTTTAGCAATAAGTTTTCCCCGAAGTGTAGTGATAGGGTCCCCCCTGTGTGATAGGACCAGGTAAACAAGACTTAAATTAAAGTATATAAATAAGTGGTCCACACTATCATGATTAAACCTTGTTAGGCTATAATTAAGCATTTCAAACAGACCTATATGTGAGAAGAAATAAAATAGTGTCTTTTACTTTTAAATTGGTAGATTTCTCTTTTCTAGCAATCCATTGTCTTGACTACTGAAACCGTTAATCACTCTCATTTTTGACATATTGATCATTTTGTTTTCACAACATTTCACTTAAACTCCAAATTTACGTTGAAAGCGCACGGAGCAGATTTGTCGCCTTTCATGGATGAAGAATTCATGACAGACCATTCATCCCCTAATGGTATGAACTGAGCAGTTGATTTTCATTCATTATTCTTGAAAAGATAATTTTGCACCTTGAAAATGAAGAACATTACCGCAACGTCTTTAACACAATGCCATTCTGACCCCTGTGAATTTGACGTATTTTGCTAGCGATTCCATACTCTGTTTTAGATTATATCGCCCTTATTATTATAATTATTACTTACTAAGCTACAATCCTAGTTGGAAAAGCAGGATACTATAAGCCCAGGGGCTCCAACAGGGAAAATAGCCTAGTAAGGAAAGGAAAAAGGAAAAATGAAATATTTTAGATCAGTAACATTAAAATAAATATTTCCTATTTAAACTATAAAAACTTCAACAAAACAAGAGGAAGATAAATAAGATAGAATAGTTTGCCCGAGTGTACCCTCAAGCAAGAGAACTCTAACCCAAGACATTGGAAGACTATGGTACAGTCTAAGGCACTACCCAAGACTAGAGAACAGTGGTTTGATTTTGGAGTGTCCGTCTCCTAGAAGAGCTGCTTACCATAGCTAAAGAAACTCTACTACCATTACCAAGAGGAAAGTAGCAACTGAACAATTACATACAGTATTTAACCCTTTGAGAGAAGAAGAATTGTTTGGTAATCTCTGTTTTGTCAGGTGTATGAGAACAGAGGGGAATATGTAAAGAATAGGCCAGACTATTCGGTGTATGTGTAGGAAAAGTGAAAGTGAACCGTAACCAGAGAGAAGGATCCAATGTAGTACTGTCTGGCCAGTCAAAGGACCCCGTAACACTCTAGTGGTAGTATCACAACGGGTGGCTGGTGCCCTTTCCAACCTACTGCCTACTACCTTCTCTAATTGGATAATTCGAAACACTATCTCCGTTTGACACCATGAACCTAGAATTCATAAAGTTAATACTGACTGAATTGAGCAAATGAGGAGCATTTACTTAGAGAAATATTTGTCCGCAAATGGATTCTGGATAGACGTTTTCTTACATAAAGGGTGAATAACAATTTTTATCCACACCCTAAGATTGCAGGACCCTAAATCATACACTATTACCACCACGGGATGGCTTGCATTTCTCATTGTTTTGAATCTATTATTGTTTTTCATGCGTATTTGATTCGTCAATATCAAATTGAGTTTTTTCCCTTCTTGGTAGCCTCCTCAACACTACCAACTTGTGCTCTTATGTTTGGTTTTTATAACTGCCAGGGTTGTGGTGGCCGATGTGGTAACGTCCATAACTGATGATCGCCAGACTGTGGTTCGAGTCCCGCTCAAACTCATTAGTTTCTTTGGTCGCTGCAACCTCACCATCTTTGGGGGAGCCTATAGGTCTATCTGCTGAGTCATCAGCACCCATTGCCCTAGCCCTCCTTTGTCCTAGCTTGGATGGAGCCTGATCGCATATATATGTATATATATATATATATATATATATGTGTGTGTATATATATATATATATATATATATATATATATATATATATATATATATATATATATATATATATATGTGTGTGTGGTCAGTCTGTAGGGCATTGTCCTGCTTGATAGGGCAATGTCACTGTCTCTTGCCCGCCATTCATGAACGGCCTTTAAACCTTTAAACTCTTGTCATAGCTCCATTCAGTCACAGAGCACATCACATCAAATGGCAATACAGTTACTCACGATGAATGTTTGTAAAATGAGCAGAACTAATCACAGCATGTTCAAGATTCATTTTATCAGCTCGACAACATGATAATTTCCACTTAGGTCGATTTTTTTTTTTTTTTTTTAAACTGAAATATTTGAGGGCTGAACCTCTTGTTTTCATTTTTGTATTAACATCCAAAAACCGAACAGTTTTTGGGTATTTGCGTATGAAAATCAAATGAATAATGATAAGAAAACGATATCCCTGGACAAATATAGTTGGTGGATCTTGAGCATGTAGACGCAGTCCGTGACTATTGTTGATTAAATTAGTATGGATACAAGCTTTGAGATGCCTTGACTGACGTCACTGACCGCGACCTTTAAATTATAATCCGAGCTCCGATTTACTTCTGTTTAGGACTTTGGTTCTAACGCCAGATTTATAAATTACCCATTGCTATGTATCTTAAAGGGTCAAGACAAGCCATCTTAATCAACGATTTTGGTTAGTGAGAGTTTGGTTCGATGTGACATTGGCTCTATTTAGATTTTTAAGGTAATTTTTAGGAATTTTTTTTTTGTGAGTGTATGCAATAAGCACAGAAATTTTTTTTACTTTTATAAGGACCGATAAAATCTTCATTAAGACACTTATATAATCACCTTAATATCCTCTGGTTTACTTTACCTTGATTTATACGTATATATAGCTATGTATTCATGTGTACAAATATGTATACATGTTTACATATGGCAATGTCAACCTTATTGACACTATTGAATGTAAATCTGCAATTGTCACCCTTAATTTACCTTTTTGGGGCCTACAGATACTTATGTTGTCAAAATAGTTCGGGAGCTGTCTTTGTATCAATTCCCCCTCCACTCCCGCCATAAGTGAAACATGACGCATTCCGATGCTAACATCAACCACTGTACATTACTTCCAAGTCACTTATAGCACAAGCTGGTATCAGTAGCCCCTTCATTGGCATCTTGAATAGCCCTGGTGACATTGAAGCCTACAATCATCTATACCAAACACTTCTCTCTAGCCTGTGTACTATACTATCCATCACACTACACCTGTAGGCATTTCTGATGAATCTTAGCCGTGTACCTTATTCCCCGAACTGCATACACCATTTTATCATTCTAATTGACCTGTTTGCTTTCCCGATGTTACCTGGATGCTCCCTAGAGCTGAACGACCTTTTAGCTACAGTATTTTATGGTCTAAATCCAGTCAATCAATCAATAAAGGTTTAATTAATTGTAATACTAGGAAATCGTTAAAATTATCGTCTTCAGAAACAATATGTGCAAGTCACTTTCAAATTTTTTCTTTTTATTCATAGAATTCATTCAAAACTGTTATATAAACACCTTAACATCATACTTTATCTCTTGTCTAAACTCACATTAATCTTCCTTTATCTGGCGTTCTTTCGTTCACATGTCTATCTTACTCAATCAAAACCTTTCGTATACCTTCATAGAAATGCTGAGTAATGTTTTATCTTTATAATTCTTACTGAAACCTTTGGCTAGCTTCCACTTCTTGTCCTTTTAATGAGAGAGAGAGAGAGAGAGAGAGAGAGAGAGAGAGAGAGAGAGAGAGAGAGAGAGAGAGAGAGAGAGAGAGAACATGCTTTAAACGGTAGATGTAATGTGAGACGACAAAATTTGGTTAAGATATATTCTACTTTTTCCTTTTCCTGAATGATAAGCTTTAATTATGTATATATATATATATATATATATATATATATATATATATATATATATATAATAATATATATATATGTGTGTGTGTGTGTGTGTATATATATATATGTATATATGTATATAAAGTGCATATATTCTATATATGCACATATTTACATATAAATATATATATATATATATATATATATATATATATATATATATATATATTTACATATGAATATGTATACATATATATATGTATTTACATATGAATATATATATATATATATATATATAATATATATATATACAAAATACAAATTCTAAAGCAACTGGCATTAAGAAAAGTCTTTCCCCCTTTCTTGTATCTTATTTTTTCCCTTCAGGTTTAGAGACATCGGTTTCATCCAATACTGTCTATCTTCGGGGCATCGCCAGACAATGGTGCTTATGCAAATGAAATTTTTAAGAATTTTTAGAAACAAAAAATATAATTTTTACAATGAAATTCCTTAGAATTATACTGGAGTATATCTGGATTTTTCATGAATACTGAAAACACTGGTTGGAACCCCAGAGCTTTGAATTGGAGACATCTTGAATATTGGACGAAGTCTTAACAATACCAGTTCCTAAGACTTCAGTGTGAGTTCTGGATGCAAGCAGAATCTGGGATTGTTGCTTTCTTCTTGTGTAATTTCATGAATTTCTATGTAAAATTTTCTCATTTATTATTTATTAATTTTCTTCTAATTTTCGTTTGTGTGAAACGAAAACAAATCCCAATCTTTATATAATGGCAGTGTCTATCTATCTATCTATCTACCATGGCACTTCCTTCAATTTTGGAGCTATAAGACATAAAAAGAAAACGAGAAAAAACCTAAAACCAATAATTACGAACATTTCAAAATATTTTCTATTGAAATTCATACAATTATTACTGAATGCAAGTAGGTCTTGTGATGGAGTCCCAAAGTGTTGCATCGGAGATAAATCTTTGATTCTCAATCAAGTCCCACTCCACTAGACCCTAAGGTTCCAGAATACGTTCTGGAAGTAAGTTGTGGAATTCCTTCTTGAGTGAATGGCACAGCAAACTAATAAATATCGCCCTTGCACTCAGAACACCATCCATGAAGACAAGAAAAAATACAGAAAGCTAAAAAAAAAAATGTTCTTTTCATAGATTTACTAATAAGCCTTTCATCATTGTCATAAAATAATTGATGCAACAAATGAATTATTGTATATATATATATATATATATATATATATATATATATAAATATATATATAAATATATATATGTATATACATATTATATATTATATATTGACTCATTAGGGGTAATTCGCATTAAATGCTATCAATTGTGACACCTGGTGGGCCAGGAAGTCGGGGAAAACTCACTGGTAAGAGACTGATGTTTTGCCAGGTTAATCCTGAATTGCGAATAGCGGTTTGGGTTCCGACTTCTTTTGAGCCTCTGGTGGCATGGTTGGAAGCGACCTGGCCTTTCATTTGAAGGGACTAGGGTTCGATCCCAAGTAAGAGTTAGAAATTTATTTCTATTTGAGCCCGATATTGTGCTGATTTTCATCCATATTGACTCATTAGGGGTAATTTGAATTAAATGCTATCAATTGTGTCACCTGGTGGACCGGGAAGTCGGGGAAAACTTGCTGGTAAGAGACTCATGTTTCGCCAGGTTAATCCTGAGCGGCAGATAGCGGTTTGGGTTCCGACTTCTTTTGAGCCTCTGGTGGAATGGTTGGAAGCGACCTGGCCTTTCATTTGAAGGGACTAGGGTTCGATCCCAAGTATGAGGTAGAAATTAATTTCTATTTGAGCCCGATATTGTGCTGATTTTCATCCATATTGACTCATTAGGGGTAATTTGAATTAAATGCTATCAATTGTGTCACCTAGTGGGCCAGGAAGTCTGGGAAAACTCGCTGGTAAGAGACTGATGTTTCGCCAGGTTAATCCTGAATTGCGAATAGCGGTTTGGATTCCGACTTCTTTTGAGCCTCTGGTGGCATGGTTGGAAGCGACCTGGCCTTTCATTTGAAGGGACTAGGGTTCGATCCCAAGTATGAGGTAGAAATTAATTTCTATTTGAGCCCGATATTGTGCTGATTTTCATCCATATTGACTCATTAGGGGTAATTTGAATTAAATGCTATCAATTGTGTCACCTAGTGGGCCTGGAAGTCGGGGAAATCTCGCTGGTAAGAGACTGATGTTTCGCCAGGTTAATCCTGAATTGCGAATAGCGGTTTGGGTTCCGACTTCTTTTGAGCCTCTGGTGGCATGGTTGGAAGCGACCTGGCCTTTCATTTGAAGGGACTAGGGTTCGATCCCAAGTATGAGGTAGAAATTTATTTCTATTTGAGCCCAATATTGTGCTGATTTTTATCCATATTGACTCATTAGGGGTAATTTGAATTAAATGCTATCAATTGTGTCACCTAGTGGGCCAGGAAGTCAGGGAAAACTCGCTGGTAAGAGACTGATGTTTCGCCAGGTTAATCCTGAATTGCGAATAGCGGTTTGGGTTCCGACTTCTTTTGAGCCTCTGGTGGCATGGTTGGAAGCGACCTGGCCTTTCATTTGAAGGGACTAGGGTTCGATCCCAAGTATGAGGTAGAAATTAATTTCTATTTGAGCCCGATATTGTGCTGATTTTCATTCATATCGACTCATTAGGGGTAATTTGAATTAAATGCTATCAATTGTGTCACCTAGTGGGCGAGGAAGTCGGGGAAAACTCGCTGGTAAGAGACTGATGTTTCGCCAGGTTAATCCTGAATTGCGAATAGCGGTTTGGGTTCCGACTTCTTTTGAGCCTCTGGTGGCATGGTTGGAAGCAACCTGGCCTTTCATTTGAAGGGACTAGGGTTCGATCCCAAGTATGAGGTAGAAATTCATTTCTATTTGAGCCCGATATTGTGCTGATTTTCATTCATATCGACTCATTAGGGGTAATTTGAATTAAATGCTATCAATTGTGTCACCTAGTGGGCCAGGAAGTCGGGGAAAACTCGCTGGTAAGAGACTGATGTTTCGCCAGGTTAATCCTGAGCTGCAGATAGCGGTTTGGGTTCCGACTTCTTTTGAGCCTCTGGTGGCATGGTTGGAAGCGACCTGGCCTTTCATTTGAAGGGACTAGGGTTCGATCCCAAGTATGAGGTAGAAATTAATTTCTATTTGAGCCCGATATTGTGCTGATTTTCATTCATATCGACTCATTAGGGGTAATTTGAATTAACTGCTATCAATTGTGTCACCTAGTGGGCCAGGAAGTCGGGGAAAACTCGCTGGTAAGAGACTGATGTTTCGCCAGGTTAATCCTGAGCTGCAGATAGCGGTTTGGGTTCCGACTTCTTTTGAGCCTCTGGTGGCATGGTTGGAAGCGACCTGGCCTTTCATTTGAAGGGACTAGGGTTCGATCCCAAGTATGAGGTAGAAATTAATTTCTATTTGAGCCCGATATTGTGCTGATTTTCATTCATATCGACTCATTAGGGGTAATTTGAATTAAATGCTATCAATTGTGTCACCTAGTGGGCCAGGAAGTCTGGGAAAACTCGCTGGTAAGAGACTGATGTTTCGCCAGGTTAATCCTGAGCTGCAGGTAGCGGTTTGGGTTCCGACTTCTTTTGAGCCTCTGGTGGCATGGTTGGAAGCGACCTGGCCTTTCATTTGAAGGGACTAGGGTTCGATCCCAAGTATGAGGTAGAAATTAATTTCTATTTGAGCCCGATATTGTGCTGATTTTCATTCATATCGACTCATTAGGGGTAATTTGAATTAAATGCTATCAATTGTGTCACCTAGTGGGCCAGGAAGTCGGGGAAAACTCGCTGGTAAGAGACTGATGTTTCGCCAGGTTAATCCTGAATTGTGAATAGCGGTTTGGGTTCCGACTTCTTTTGAGCCTCTGGTGGCATGGTTGGAAGCGACCTGGCCTTTCATTTGAAGGGACTAGGGTTCGATCCCAAGTATGAGGTAGAAATTAATTTCTATTTGAGCCCGATATTGTGCTGATTTTCATTCATATCGACTCATTAGGGGTAATTTGAATTAAATGCTATCAATTGTGTCACCTGGTGGACCGGGAAGTCGGGGAAAACTTGCTGGTAAGAGACTCGTGTTTCGCCAGGTTAATCCTGAGCTGCAGATAGCGGTTTGGGTTCCGACTTCTTTTGAGCCTCTGGTGGCATGGTTGGAAGCGACCTGGCCTTTCATTTGAAGGGACTGGGGTTCGATCCCAAGTATGAGGTAGAAATTAATTTCTATTTGAGCCCGATATTGTGCTGATTTTCATTCATATCGACTCATTAGGGGTAATTTGAATTAAATGCTATAAATTGTGTCACCTGGTGGACCGGGAAGTCGGGGAAAACTTGCTGGTAAGAGACTGATGTTTCGCCAGGTTAATCCTGAGCTGCAGATAGCGGTTTGGGTTCCGACTTCTTTTGAGCCTCTGGTGGCATGGTTGGAAGCGACCTGGCCTTTCATTTGAAGGGACTAGGGTTCGATCCCAAGTATGAGGTAGAAATTTATTTCTATTTGAGCCCGATATTGTGCTGATTTTCATTCATATCGACTCATTAGGGGTAATTTGAATTAAATGCTATCAATTGTGTCACCTGGTGGACCGGGAAGTCGGGGAAAACTTGCTGGTAAGAGACTGATGTTTCGCCAGGTTAATCCTGAGCTGCAGATAGCGGTTTGGGTTCCGACTTCTTTTGAGCCTCTGGTGGCATGGTTGGAAGCGACCTGGCCTTTCATTTGAAGGGTCTAGGGTTCGATCCCAAGTATGAGGTAGAAGTTTATTTCTATTGGAGCACGATATTTTGTTGATTTTTATCCATATATATATATATATATATATATATATATATATATGTGTGTGTGTGTGTATGGTTATGTACACATATGTACAGTATATCCATATATACACATCAGTATATACATTATATAGATAATATTTGTGTATGTGTGGAATTTTCAACCTTAGGAAAAGAGCCTTCATGAGCAGATAGAAAACAGGAATTGCTGGTACACTCGGTCTGTGGAAGTGCACCCTGTAACACTCTTACTGCCAACTACTGATGCCATCTTTCCCTACGCTGATCTGTTTGGTTACACACCGCACAGGAGGGGTTTGATAAGGTGCACTTCCAGTGTGATGTGCCAGGAATTTCTGTTGTCAACTGGACATGCTTTATGTGCTTTTAAATTATTAGTGTATATTGAATTTTTGGTTTGGCTAGAAATGCTTTTCCTATATACGGTTTTTTTTTTTTTTTTTTTTTTTTTTTTGAAATTGCGTTGCAAGATTTTATTTTACGTAACTGTCAATTTTCAATTGATTTCTGAACGTAGAAGGAATGCACTATGCGTTAATGGTGTTTCGTTCTTGTACTGGAATATAGATATCAATATTGAACATATCTTAGTACGTATATTAATACTCAAGTCTCCTCCCACCTGTAACATAATCAGTCCCTCCTATCTCCCTCGCATCCCCTTCTTTCAGACGTCACAGGTCATACCATATTGCTGAATTAATTCCTTTCACATGGGGAAGATCTTCTCAGGTGCTCTCTCCATTGTACATTCACTCAATGCTTAGCCCTCCCTCTCTCCTCTCCCCCTTTCTCTTTCCTTATTACTAGCCAGATCTAGCTATTGTTCCTCTCCAGTCCTCAGTCATCTAACCAAATTCTGACCATCAGGTTCTCTATTCTCCTCCCGTCAGAGTTGCGGTTGGTGTATGTATGTGTAGATGTATGGGGTGATCACACACACACACACACACACGCACACACACGCACACACACACACACAACATTGAAACACAAACTTGGTTGGTGGCTTGAGGGTTTACATTGACTTCATAATTATCATCTTACTACCTCACTACCATAACTCTCTATATTTGTTCCTCTCCTATTCTTCGTATGTTTTCTGTTCATTTCACGTATTCAAGATATTTGAGGTTCGATCAAATGTGTTTTCACATTGTAAATACGTTATTTCACGGAGTGTCGATGACCAGACCAAGGGACTTCAACGTGTAGATGATTTTTTTTTCAATCAAGCGCTGTTATTTATAAACTTACTAGATTTTCTTAGGGGAAAACATCTTAAGTAGCATCTAAAATTTAGGTATATTAACCAGATGGGAATGTTATTAAAATTTTAACATGAGTGAAAGATTTCTTGTTAGCAAAATTAAAACAATAATTCCAATGTTATTTGCATATAACTTATATATACATACTTTTGTGTATTTATATATATATATATATATATATATATATATATATATATATATATATATATATATATATATATATACTGTATATATATACTATATATAATATATATATAGTTTATATAAATTATATATAGTGTATATATGCAGTTTATATAATATATATATATATATATATATATATATGTATAATGTATCCAGTATATATATGCATGCATTTGTGTGTGTGTGTATATATATATATATATATATATGAAAATTTACTTATTTCTTAGTTTTTAAAAAAAAATTATGATGCTTGAGAGCTTGACGTTGTTTAGCATGTTTTAATACTTTATGAAAATTATTACCCGCATCAATATATTATACAGAAAAGAAAAAACGAAAAATAAGGGTTGAAGCCAAAGAAGGGACTGACAAGTGGATTTTTTTCCCAGTGGCTCCGCCCCTCTCATTCATGGGCTGCATGTTCGGCCATTCATTCGGCCCTACGACCCCTGAGGGCTGAAAAACTACTGGGTTTCGTCAACTTCGTCACGATCATGTGACACTAATTTCGATCATCCGGCTCCCCGGGGGTATTAAAAAGGTTTTTCTTTGGGATTTTACTTATAATCTCTATAACGTTATTTACGTGAATTTTTTTTTATATAAATTATATACATGAAGGAGCAACATCACTTTTCCATATTTTTTTCTTTTTCAGAAAATGTGCTGCTTCTATAACTTTTACTTGATTATCATTATTATTGTTTATTATTATCATTATTATTATTATTATTATTATTATTATTATTATTATTATGAGTTAAGCTACAACACTAATTGGAAAATCAGGATACTGTTAGCCCAAGGGCTCTCGACAGAAGAAAATAAATATCCCAGAGATGAAAGTAAATAAACTGCAAGAGAAATAATGAACAATAAATTTAGAATATTTTAAGAACAATAACAATATTGAAAAAGACTTTTAATTAAACTATAGAGAAAGAAACTTGTGTAAAACTGTGCAACATAAAAGCATTCGCTGCAAGTTTTAACTTTTGGGGTAATATAATTTTCTGCGTTTTAACCTTCTGTAAATCGATTAATTTATTCGCTCAGGGTTACTTTAGTTATTTATTTACTTGTAGGTGATAAAATCCATTGTTATTTAGAGCAAGAGAAACTAGAACAAATACTTTTGTATCTCAGAAAATTTCCCGTTTTCTCTGGTGGGTGATTTCAACAGAGGGAAGCAAATGATCATTGGTTTATTTCGGATATTGATTTATGTTGAAATATGAGAAAACCAGACGTGGTTAGTTCAATTGCGGGATATTTTTACCCAATACGAGTGTGTAGAGGTAAAAAAGTAAATTTATTTATAAATCTTTCATAATATATTTTACGTAATAGATGCCTATAATTTTCTGCTCAAAGGAATGGTCGTCCAAGGTTTATTTTAACGTGGGCATGATTTTGTTTTCCGAAGTTACATTGTTCGTGAATTAATCATCGACTTTTTATTTAATTGACGATGTAAGGTGATGATTTCTTTATGGTAATTTAAAATTTCCACTGCATTTTGTTGCTTACTTTGTCGTGCACGGCTATAATTCTTGCATTTTTAGTGCAAAGATGATCTGCTTTTAGTATATAATAAAATTACATTTAGTTATAATTACGTGGTTGTAATTTTATGCAATTGATTTACTGCCTCTCCTGGTGGTAAGAGGAAAATAAACTGGAAATTCGAAATTATTTAAATTATTTAAATTAGCTATCAAGTTAGTATTTTGAATATTCGTTGCTAAACTATTGCACATTTTCCCAAAGTGGTTTTGTAGTCAGTGTCATTTAGCTGATATTAATTTTTCCCCGAAAAGTGACATTCTCATTGTGTATTGTATGTACAAAATAGAATAGAACATTCTGGGAGGAATATATTGAGCTCTGCACTTGCCCGTCTGTGTAACCTAACTTTTATGATATAGATGAATTTC
>NC_090728.1:46873979-46883979 GCF_036898095.1 Palaemon carinicauda | reverse complement strand
CACTATACTTTCCTTCACTGTGGATGTGTTGCAAAGGATTCACAAGCCATTAGCACTTCCTCTGTCTCTAGGAAACGTACAGTAGGACCCACGAATTTCTGGTACACCTTGTTCTGGAATAGTGCTCCCAGCCACACCCTTTCTGCGGAGTGAGTTCCTGCGTTTAGCCCTGCCCATCATCTCTGCCGTCTCTTCTTACATTTATCTGATTGGTTACTCGCCGTGAAGTAAGGGTGTGGCAGGGTACACTTTCTTCGGAGCGAGGTGTGACAGGAATTTGCGTGTCCAACTGTACATTATAATTGCTCTCGATTGCAATTGTATTTAATTCTGAACTTGGTAAGAACTTTGTTGATTGTTGAGAGGGATATAGTCCGTGCACAAGAGACCTGTGTGAGTCTCTCTCTCTCTCTCTCTCTCTCTCTCTCTCTCTCTCTCTCTCTCTCTCTCTCTCTGGGCGTAATTTTTTAAAACCGAGACCAAAAATGCCACAGTGGCCATTTTTGTGTTTGAACTACGTTCCCTCTCCGGACTTATTTCCCCCCCACTTCTACCTTCACTTCACGTCCTCCTCCCCCTCCTCATCAAATCCATAAATCACACGCACACAATAATTTTCTTTTTATAAGTAGAACTAACCTTAAAATATAAACAGCGAAACCGTTAAACCTGAAACGCTTTAATGCAACTTCCTAAAGGTGAGAGCGTCGTTTGATCGGGACCCGTTTCGTGATATAGGTCAGTAATAGCCTAGTTTTAATTACTCTGGAGGCGTATCCTACTCTCTAGCTCCCTATGATCCGGTTTGTATCGTATGGCTATGCATTACATCAACGCAGAACTGTTAAGGTGAACCATTATAACTAAATGTTGATATAACTCATTGGTTGTAAGGCGGAGCTCCTGATAGAAGCTACTCCTGGAAGGATTGAATTTCGTTTTCCTTCACTTTGCTGGAATGTAATATCTCTGATGTTAACGACCTTGGTAACTTATTCCAGCGTTGATGTCGATGATGATTGAAGCGGTGGTGGTCGGCATAAACTGCTGGTTATCGTAGTTTTGGCTTCAAGGAAGTTGACGGTTGGAATTTTGTGTTGGTTTTATGGGGAGGTTGTCGATTGTAAATGCTAATTTGATGCAATTGCAGTATTTATTCTCGGTGAATGGTTAGCTGCTCTCTCTCTCTCTCTCTCTCTCTCTCTCTCTCTCTCTCTCTCTCTCTCTCCTCTCTCTCTCTCTCTCTCTCTGGGCGTAATCTTTTAAAACAGAGACCTAAAATGTCACAGTGGCCATTTTTGTGTTTGAACAATGTTTCCCCTCGGGACTTATATCCCGCCACTTCTTCCTTCACTTCACATCCTCCTCTCCCCCCCCCCAACAAATCCGTAAATCACACACACACATAGACACACACACACACATACACACACACGGCAACTTCAACACCAGTCGCTGCCACAAAGTTAGTAACAAGTGTCGGCAAGTTTGCGCCATAGCGGGAGCCTTATCCCTTGCAACCATTGAGGCCAAACGCTTGGGTTGACACTTCTGAGGAAGAGAGGAGGAGGAACTTTACGTCTTATTGCAAGCGTTGCCTAAAGTCGAAAGTCACTGACTGGTTCACACTACTTGCTCCCCACCCCCACCCCCACCCCCCGGTCTGCCAGCCTCCCAGCCTCCCAAAATTCTAGTTCAGTTTGGAATTACTATATGACCTTTTCAAAGGGGAAATTCAATTTTAATCTGGTTAAACATTTGTGTATGGGGATTTTGCGGTATTCAGTGGCATGTCGAGTCGGTTCTAGCATGATGTTTGTGTGTGATACAGTAATGGAATGTGAGAGCTGTTTCAATTAGGGTTTGATAGTATCAGATACTCGAGATTTCATCGATGTGGAATCAATTTGCAAGTATTTAATGTACTCTGAAAATAACTTCGCAATTTTCTTCATCTCAGTAGCGGTTATAAGTCGATTTATAATGAAAAGATCAAGATAAATCTGAAAAAAAACACTGAAAGGAATACCTTCAATTGCTTTTTTTCCTTTTTTTTTCTTTTTTATTTCATATTCCATCATTAATTTTTGGTTTTATTTTATATCTCATAAGAGACCTTAGGAGTAGCAAATATGACTGTCTTAGGACTGAATCTAGATGTGAGAGTTGTTATTATTATTATTATTATTATTATTATTATTACTAGTTGCAGCCTTAGTTGGAGAAATAGACACAAGCCGAATACCCTTAATAAGGAAAAACAGCCCACTACTGAAAAAGACTTAAGGAATATACTGTATGAAGTGTTTTTAAAAGACGTTAAAAAATTAAAATAGATTAATAAGTAACGATTAGTCTTGAAGTTATCTTTGTATCGTTATTTACTGAAGGTCCAACGACCATGTAACTAATAATGTCTCGCTTTACGGTTATACTTGTCACTGCAGAACATTGAAGTAACGTATAGAAATAATTGAAGAAAACCTAATTTAAATGTGTGCAATATTTCAAGGTTAACCTCGTCCTATTATTGAGTGTGTAGGTTTGAATCCCATCTCGGAAGGGCTTAGTTTTTTCGACCCTCAAGTCGATGTTTTGTAGTAGGAAGTGTTTAAAAAAGTAAGAGATATTCGAAAACTTGAAAGGTAATTGTGGCTATTACAAATACATTCCTTTGGAGCCTGTGTCGTATACCGACTTACAAACATTTAAAGGTATTTTCTGTATTTCTTCGGCACCGAGCTGCACTTGTTTTGTATCCAACGTTACCTCCGTTTCCGCTTCCTTTTGAACTTTAGTGCTCTCCAACCTCTTCTAACTTCTACGTCAGATTGCAGTGGTTTGGTTCCCCCCAGTTGCACATGGGTGTGCTGAATGAGCTCACAGTTCTCAGCAATTCATAAATTTATTCTAAGCTAACCTAATAAATTTATTTTAAGCTAACCTGATATATCACGCCTATCCACTTGACTACACCAACAGCTCCTTTCGTCTACTCTACCAGTAGTCAACCAATAATTGACTTGATTTCAGCAAGCATTGTTCTTTGTAGCATTTCACTGAATGTATATCCTCTTTAGTAGCACTTGGCTCTGCACCTTCTCTAATTTTTTTCATCTTCCACATTCGGCATAAATGTAATATACTTACTGTAATTACACTGGATGATATTGACACATGAGAACATCTCTCCATTTATATCTTAAGCTTTAGATCCAGTTGTCTGTTAGTCGGAGTCTTCCTTTACTTCCATGAAAAGCAAGTTCCTATTTTCCTTGATTCTTTATCTTCTCGACCCTTCTATATATTTGAAATATAATTTAGTAATTAAATCTAATTGTGTGAGGTTGTACAGTATGTACATTTACACAGTCTTAAGAGAATGGCCCATGTTATCTCTTAGAGGTGTATTTCTCTGATTTCGTTCATCAAACCTAATTAGTGATAACTAATAACAAAATCTATTTGAAGACATCTTAATCTGTAAAGGTCGTCTAATGGTAGCTCTAATTTGTGTTTTTTTCGTGGTTATTAAATCGGTAGATGATTAACCTTTCATTAGATATTTTCAAAATTCTTTATTTTTTTACTCTAGGAGGAAGTGCACTGAGTCGCTACCTTTTTTGTTAGTTTGCGTAGCTAAATTTTCTCGTAAAGCTACAGGCTTAATGCGTTAGAAATTCAAGCTCTAGAGTTTTAGATCCTATACAGAATAGAGAAACTCTAGATGTATCGGACTATACTGAAGTAGCAAACACAGCGGCGAGGACATCGTTCAAGTACTTTTTTTTTATGAATTAAAAAGCGCCATTTCTTGTATTGGAATTACAAGGGTCACTTCATGTAGTGGAATTGCTAAGCGTCACTGCTTTTTATAAGCATTCAAATATACACGGTTCCAGAAGGGAAGCTATTTATGATAGTCACCCAGTTGAATTATACATCTCTGCGTTCGTTGACTTGAAACATTTAGCTAGCACGTAAACTTGGTCAGCTCAGCACCCCTTACCTTGTTACTGCTTATCCATTATTTCCTTTACTTGGACCCTATTCATTAATAACGAGACATAACCAGTGATAAGTGTTGTCCGAGAATTTTTGGCCATTTTGACTCTTATTGCCTTTGGTGGTAAGGTCTATGTAATTAGTGAAAGAGGCTGTACAATAAGCCCTGCAGTGGTAGGCTATCAGCACATAAACATCACTTAACGAGGCGTGATCCATCATTTGCGGGAATTGGCTCGGTAAATGAAACAGTTTTAGGTCTTCTGGAGAAAGGACCTGGTTTCGTGGAAATACGAAAGCATTACATTTTTTGTCAGGTAATATGCATGTCATGAAATTAAGATTAGAAAAGAGAGTAATATTATTCCGACTCTATCCACAAAGCCGTTTCGACAACAAGGATGTATCCAGAGAAAAAAAGTAACACTGGTCACTGTTACATACATACTTTTAAATTTTTGAATCGTGGATATAAATACATTCTAAGACATCTGGGGTATTCATACTCATTTCAAGAGATCATCAGCATGACGTTAAAGGTCCTTACGGTCAAGGTAATTTTACAGATGAACCATTTATGTAATGTAGCTAAGAAAGTAATGCAATTTGAAAAACATGTGACCTTTTTTTTATGTGTGGTTCGGCCATGTGGAAAGATTATGCAATGATAGATTACTGAAAATATTGCATATATCCAAAGTTTTAGGGGGTGAGGGAGGATGAAGAGACTATGAAAGTGTTGAGTTATGGGTAATGGAGGAATTGCAATGGAATGGCCTTAATATCGAGGGGATCATGAGAATGGATGCGGAATACATGTGAATAATAGTGTACGATAGGTATATATCGTATTATCATCATCATCATCATCATCATCAGCCGTAACTAGTCCACTGCAGGCAAAGGCCTCATACGTGTCCTTCCACTCGCGTCTGTTTATGGTCTTTCTTTACCAGTCTATACCCTTACATTTTCATAGCTCGTCAATCCTTAGTCTTCTATTTATTCCCCTGCCTCTTTTGCAATCTCTAGTGACCCATTCTGTCATTCTTAATGTCCATCTTTTTATACACAGAAAATTTCTTTCTTAAGATATACATATGTGAAAAGATATCTACGGTATACACGTGTATATCAACATATAATCGCATTATAATATCATATGTTGGTATAGTATATATTACAAACTTACGATTATATACATACATATATATATATATATATATATATATATATATATATATATGTGTGTGTATGTGTATGTATGTATGTATGTGTGTGTGTGTATGTATGTGTATGTATGTATGTGTGAATGTATGTAATAGTAATAATAATAATTTGTTTATACATACAGTACATATTATATACATGTATATATAAATATGCATGTATGTGTGTATATTAGTAATTTGCGTCTGTGTCAAGTTTAGTAAAGAATTCTTTAAATGCTTGGAAACGGTTAGGTATCTTGATTGATTTGAAATGGCATGCTGTTGACATCCCTCAAACATGTCAACTTTTATCTTGAGAAGTTCATCTAAATTGAAAATTGCTGTCAGTTCTCGGTGCACCGGACCATTGCAGTCGGGGCAAGGATGATTGGATGTCTAAATATTTGCATGGTTGCAATTGCTTATGCTTATCGTTTTTTTTTTTTTTTTTTTTTTTTTTTTTTTTTTTTCTCTCTCTCTCTCCATTGTTACGCATTCTGTACGTTGCAAAAAGAAACTGAGATTTGCGTGTCAAGACGTTAACGTTTAGGTTATTTGACATGACAAGATAACTACCGACCTGCAGTTCTTTTAGTTATATCTGGGGGATATTTGTTTATCCCCGTGGTGTGTTTTGGTATGTTCTGGTATGCGTTAAGTTTTTTTAATGGTATTGGGACATTAAAAAAGTCTATACAATAGATAAGAGATAGAAAATCGGGTAATGATGGTAATAGTGACAAAGAGATAGAAAATCGGATAATGATGGTAATAGTGACAAAGATAGAAAATTGGATAATTGTGGTAATAGTGACATAACAATGAAATAGTTTGATTTGTTTACTGTTTCTTTTATTGACCCCCATTGCATCTAGATTTAGTGAATTCCACGTCTATTAGAGTAGATATGAATATATATTAGGATAAGAAAAGTAAATCTGTCTAAAACTGCAGAAATCTTGTGCAATTTTCTTTTTGTGGGGGTGGGGTTAGTAGTTGTCAAAATTGATTCAGACATTGCGAAATGCTCATTAAATTGAATTTGAATGGAAAGAATAAGCAATCGAGTGTCAAGAAAGCTATTAAACCTATTAAAGTTACGCACATGCATCATTGTCAACAAACATGATAAAGTAAAAATATTTTATCTCACTTGGAGGTCATCGCTTGAAGTTCACTATCCCTCTAGATTAATGTAAATGGTAATTTGACTGACGATTGAATAAAATGAAAAATTCTCATTTATCAATTTTCTAATTTGAATTGATTTATTACCAACAGATTAAATATTACATAGCTTCAATTTTTGATGACCTTAGTATCTATGATCGGCATTTTCAACTAGTCTCGTCAATTCGAAATCTAATGCTTTGCAATTTCTGGAATTCACTAAATGATTTTTTATTTTTATTTTTTTTTAAACTTGTGAGTTACATTCCTCGGAGGTCACGATTTCTTGCTCATTTTCCACACACGTATTGAGAAATTTCTCTTCTGTAGTTCTTCCTTCATTTTTGGAGATTTTCATCTATGTATAGCTTCCTATTTTTAATTGCAATTTTAGCTTTATCTACACGCTCAGGACAGAGCCATTTAATTATCTCTATATCTGCATCACTCGTGTTTTGGTAGTAACTCGCAAAATTCGCATCCTATCTAATTTTTGTTCTTTTGCAGGCCTACACGAAGGGTCAATTTTCCGTTATATAATTTTATTTTCATTCACGTTCCTCATAACAACACCACTATTCCAAAGTTTTTATCCAGGAAAGTAAACAAATCTGAGAGAGAGAGAGAGAGAGAGAGAGAGAGAGAGAGAGAGAGAGAGAGAGAGAGAGAGAGAGAGAGAACGCCGCAGATACGTCTACACTGTAGCACGGCTTTATCAACCTTGTAAATGGCCGATAGTATGTGGAAAGTCACCTAAGCAATCAGTCTTTTAATCTGCATAATACCATGAAGTATTTCAGAATGCTTTGGTTGTCTTAATATTGTTGTTAGAAAAAATCCTAGATCTTATGTCTTAAATTAGTTTAACAATAATATCCCTTCTCTGCCCGTAGTACCATCTCTGAACCAAAACAACAAACACGTTGATTGGATATTGGTCTTTAATCCAATTTATTTGTTTTTTTTTTCCAATCTGGTAACTAGAGAACGTGATGCAATGAAGCAAGATTGTTCAGTCTATTGATTTCTGCGAATTTCTATGCTCCTCTACGCTCTCGAGCGTGTTACACGCTCCTGTCCAGGCGAACTTCGTTTCCTGAGAAACGACACACGGGCAAAGGGCGTGTGTGAGTCAAAGTCTGTTGTTGAATATTTACATATTTTACCTGTTTGTGTATATAGCGCCTGCCTGGAAGTCCGTTTCGGTAGTTTGTAATTTCACATGGTAATGGCTGATTACTTGCTGTATCCTGAGTAAGCGTTTTCATGAATATTGATTATACATACACTTTGAGAGCAGTGGGTTTTTATGAATTGGATATTTTAAAGAAACTAGATTAATTTCCGAAACTTGTCATATATTTTCAAAAGTTCCACATTTTAACGTGTTTTATATTTTCTTTCTTTTTTGTTGTTTTATATTTTCTTTTTCTTTTTTGTTGTTTTATATTTTCAAAAGTTCCACATTTTAACATGTTTTATATTTTCTTTTTCTTTCTTTCTTTTCAGACTGGTCCTCGAATGCAAGGTAGGTGTCATATATTCTAGCAATCGAAATTATTGTCGTCCATCGTCTTTAGTCAGAGGTGAGATATTTAAGGGTTTTTTTTTCTTTTTCTTTTAGATATATATTAATGGTTAGATTTTTTCTTTCTATTACTTTTATAAGGTGATAAATTTTGCTTGAACATCAACTTTTACTGTCTAATATTATAGTCTCTCGGTGTTTCTTTAGGTAGAGATTTAGGATCTTGGATTTTGTAGATTACCTTATTTTCCGACTAGTAGCAAAATTCTACTTGAATTGAGGACGTTTTTGGTGAATAGATTATAATGATGAACCCCATAGGATTTTTTTTTTCTTTCTTTTTTCTTTTTTTTATTAAGTAAATTTACATAGTAGGTGCAGCAAGTATCTATATACACAGATATGACACTTTTACAATATATGTTTTACAATATTTTTAATCATTAATACAAAAAAAAAAACATTGACTCACATTGCTTTAAACTACAAAGTACTCTATAAAATTTTTACCTTTTAAGACACAGTATGCTTATTAAATATTTTCAACATATTGGCGGGTACACTTTTACACTATATATTTTACAATACTTTTAATACTTAATACAAAAAAAAAACATTAACTCTCATTGCTTTAAACTACAAAGTACTCTATAAAGTTTTTACCTTTAATGACACAGTATGCTGCTTGTTAAATATTTTCAACATATTGGCGGGTAAAATGTTTCTCTATATCCTATGATTTTGATAGGACCCACTTGGTGTATTTTATTCTACATCTTAATAAGGAAATTCTTTCTGAATGAGATAAATTGTCATCCCTGCTATACCATAGGAATTAGTGCGCCCCATTTGTACTAATGGATCTTTGCAGTATCACTTTGGCCCATTGTTTTGTCCTTCCCCTTAGCCTTTTATTATGGGAAAATTAAATTTTTTAATTGGTGATGGAAATTTTTTAGTATAGCCATATTTTGGTTAATAGCAGATATTCAACTTCAAAACAGTTGTATTAAGTATTCGTCATTTTCCAGGTTTCTAATTTGTGAATTACAATAAGAATGCAACGAATCGAATATTATTATCGTAATTTTTCAGGTTTCTAATTTGTGATTTACAATAAGAATGCAACGAATCGATCATCATCATCATCATCATCATCATCATCATCATCATATTATTATTATTATTATTATTATTATTATTATTTTCCTTTTTTTTGTGTATAGATAAGTGTCCTACAAGAAATGATTCTCTGTCATACTGATACGTCAGTTTCACATGTCAATTGAGTTGAGGTATCCCACGTTATTTCCTGAAACTTCTGGTATAATAGGGAAAGTTTCTTTAATGGCAATTTCAATTAAAAAGTTTTATCAGTAAATTGCTAGTTAATCTAAACGATGACTAAACATCAACACTAATGTACAAACTTCTGTTATGCCTTGTCTTCTCCGGAACATATTGTAAGATATATTCCCAGTTTGTCGTGAATAATCTTTAGTTGGTATTGTTCCACGTCCTATACATTACAGCCTTGGCAGGGTATAAATATTGTACCGCAATTGCTTCGTACACGCTTGTACAATGTAACGGTTTTGATATTTTATCTTATCACTCGCTCTTCCCTGCAGTGTTAATAGACCAACCCGTGTTATCATGCTAGCTCATGCTGTACCATTGTTTGAATTTTTGTGCCGTTCTTGCTTGCAAGTCCCTGTATACAAATTCATGATCTGTTGAAATAAAGTTAGTTGCATTCATCTCGCCTATCAGTTGTCACCTAACTGGCACCTGGCACATTAATCATGAATTTATATACAGGGACTTGCGAGCAAGAACGTCACAAAAAGTCAGACAGGAGAAAGCATGATCTATGATATCACATGTTGGTCTATTAACAGTGAAGAGAAGAGAGAGTGATAAGATAAAAAATCCAAACCGTCATAGTGTACCAGCGTGTATGAAACACGTGCAGTACAATATTTATCATTAAAGTTATCATCATATGAGTTTTTGTGATCCAATGGCGTAGAAAATTAGATATTAAAGTGTATTTGTGGCTTATTAGAAAAAAAAGTTAAATTAT
>NC_090728.1:46858979-46863979 GCF_036898095.1 Palaemon carinicauda | reverse complement strand
ATAAATTCTAATGACCGGAAAGTAATACCTGATTAATGCTTGCTCTGTGTACGCTAACACACCACACTGAAAGGTGTAGAGATGATATTCAAGAGTTTCAAAGGAATAGCAAGACGATATCCAAGCCAAACTTGAACATTGTTGATAGAGTAGTTTGTACACCACCATATATTGCGTGGTGATCCTGTGCGAAATAGGAAAGCGACGGGGAAGGGGTGAAGATATCCTATTTTTAAGTTGTAAATTTCTCTTTACACGCTAGAGTAAACATTGTTAGGACATTTAACCCCCCCTCCCCCCAAAAAAAAATCTCCCCCGTGCATATTCAGCACTTTATCCTTCATAATATTCTCCCTCTCCCGACCATTCATACCAATCTGCGCAAACAACCCTTTCGACAACCCTCCCCCCCCTCTCGTTCGCTGGATCTTCCCCAGCCAGTCTTCCACTATTGGGCAATAAAGAGGCTTTTGCTAATTAACCGTCCCCATCACAGAGTGATATATATGCATAACACGAGACCTTCTCAACTTCTCTTATGACGTACGGGACTGATGAAGGGTGGGGGAAAGGGATGTCTGCCCGATGCGCGATAAGTATATGGAACCTTGAATAATTTCTTCTTTTTTTTTTCTTCCTTTCGGCTTCAAAAACCGTATCCCATCGATAAGTTATCATTACTGATTTCACGCCGAAGATGCCATAAATCGTGGAGAGTTTTTACTAAACCGAAAACCGCCATAATTTGGAGATGAACCAAGAGGGGTTCTAGGGGTTTTGGGAAGGGGGAGAGGGAGGGGCTGCTTCTCAAGTGTCGTTTGTCCCTCCGAAGATTTCGGACAGCCGATGAGGTCCTCCTGTCGCCACCATCACCGCGTCCCGCTAGCTGTGCAAGGTCGGTCGGGGGAAGTGTTGCTGTCGGCGGCAGTTAATTACGTTCCTTGCCGATGTCTGCAATTACCGTTTGATCTACGATGCAAGGGAGAATTAGGTGAACTCTCGGGTAATTTCAGTGTTCTGTTTAAGGGCTGTAGTTTGTGTAAATATAGTCGTATTTCTTAGAGACGTTGCACCGTTAGAACTTTCATTTAAATATAGGACTTTGGGTAACTATAGTTTTGAGGAGGTTGGAACCGCCTTTATGATTTATTTATTATTGTTTTGTTTGTTTTTGACGTTAGGTGTCTACGAATGGAATGTTTTCATTAGCTGACGGGAAGAACCTTTTTAATATGATCTCATTTATTATTATTATTATTATTATTATTATTATTATTATTATTATTATTATTATTTGCTAAGCTACAACTCTAGTTAGAAAAGCAAGATGCTATAAGCCCAGGGGCTCCAACAGGGAAATAGCCCAGTTAGGAAAGTAAATAAGAATTACATAAATTAAAGATATGTAATGAAAAATTAAAATAGCATATTTTAAGAACAGTAAAAACATTAAAAATAGATCTTTTATATATAAACTATAAAAACGTCAAAAGAAAAATAAGAGTAAGAGAAATAAAATAGAATAGTGTACCCTCAAGCAAGAGAACTCTACCCCAGACAGGGGAAGACCATGGTACAGAGTCTATGGCACTACCCAAAACTAGAGAACAATGGTTGGATTTTGGAGTGTCCTTCTAGAAGAGCTGCTTACCATTGCTAAAGTCTCTTCTACCCTTACCAAGAGGAAAGTAGCCACTGAATGATTACACTGCAGTAGTTAACCCCTTGAACGAAGAAGAAAATTTTTAGGTGTATGAGGACAGTGGGGAATGTGGAAAGAATAGGCCATCCTATTCGGTGTGTGTAGGCAAAGAAAAAATGAACCGGAACCAGAGTGAGGGATCCAATGTAGTACTGTCTGGCCAGTCAAACGACCCAATAGCGCTCTAGCGGTAGTATCTCTACGGGTGGCTGGTGCTCTGGCCAACCGCAATCTACTTAAAATATTTTTTTTATGAAAATAGGCACTAAGCAAATGTGTTCACTGTAACGTGTCATCTAAGAAAAAAAAATGTTTGAGGCAAATATTTTATTTCAATTTCCGTAGCCTTTTTAGAATAATGCCAAACATTTTTAAAATCCACATAATCGTTAACTCGGAATTTTAATCTTTTTTATAGCTTTCGAACAAACAATCATCCTACTTCATCAGAATAAACAGCATTTGAACGAGGTAATTTTTTATAACTAGAAGAACCACTAATGAAAGAAAATCCTTTAAAGAGGTTTGTTTAAATATTCAACAACCTATATGTACTTGTTTTATTAATCTTGATGTTTAATTTGAGATTGATTTCATGAATCAAAACTCTTGGGTTTTATTTAAACTAGTTTTAAAAAAATCTTCTTTGTATTGGAATTTGTTATAGTCAAGTATCAATGTTTTCATAATAGTATGTAGGGTAATTATTTAACTATTATTATTGTTGGTTTTAGAAAGCATATAAATGTTTTTTATATTCTTGTTCCAGTTTCTCTTCACAGAAAATTAGACGTGATTCCGAATGAAGTACAAAAGAAAAAAAAAAGGAATTAAAATAAAATGTAGCAATTTTTCTCAGGGAGTATCTTTGGAAGATCAGAATATTATTTGATATTGAATTACTACATCATATATGTTCGGTATATGTTTTTATACTCGGCACTGTTTGTTCAGTAAAGATTCGAAAATATCGTTTGTACGAGTTTTGGTGTATTGTTGCTAATCCAGGACGTGTAAGAGTTTGCATTCAAAAACTATATTTAAATACTTCATCCAAGACACTCGGATAATGATTTAATAACTCTGAAACCTTTTAAGTATGGGCTATTTAATCTTTACGGACCCAAGGGAAAAAAGCATTCTTTGGGGGGAGGGGGGGGGGTCGTGACTGGAGAACAATTAGTCGCCTCTAATTGCTTCTGATACTCTTAAATGGGTTCATTTGGTTAAGGTAATAACTTTCATTGTAGAGAGAGGGGGGGGGGGGTAAAATTACTCACTCTATTGCAGTAGTGATCTTCACGGAGCGCAGGTCCAATCCCATCTAAGAATTACTATTTCTTCTGATTTGACCTTCATCGGGAGGTCTTGTAAATTATTGTCTTTGTAATATTTCGGAAGTAGCCCCGTATGACTTTGCTCGTGATGCTACATTATAAGCTGAGGATTCTATTATCATTTTAAGTTTTTACCTAAGTTATTTTACCCTGCAGAGGTTAGTGCCGTCATTTCATATCGCACGGTATTCTCAAAATCTATAGACTTTGGGTGTATTATTAGTAGTTTCAAGGTATATTTGTGGTAGTACTTCAGGAACTCAACAACATTCCTTGGTTCAATAGCTGAACTTGCATTATATCCTTCTACTTTACTTCCATTCCCGGTTCCCTGTCCAGCCTCTTCAAATCTTTGCTGCATACTACCTTTTCTGTTTTTTTGCTGAATGACCAGATAGGGCCCAGCACTGGGCTATGTAATCCAAATTCATAAATCCAACCAGTCTATTTTTTTTTTTGATAAATGGGAAAAGATGCAAGTAACTACTTGAAAGTTTTTCTGCAGTGACCCGATGACATTTTGCCCTTGGCCAAATTTCTCGCCTCTTTTAAACCGTTTTTTTCCACACTGGGTCCTTACAACATTTGACACTTAAATGTTTATTGGATAAGGGAAGGAAATATTCTTCCAGACTCTGAATCTTAAGAGCATCGTAGTATGTAATTGACAGACATCCAGTCGGTCGATTTGGTGTGATTGATTCTGTAATTGTCGCAACAACAAAATTGATAAAAATTTTAGACCTAGATTAAAGACATCCCCAGTAGGTAATGCTTCGATGTTGTGAAAGCGGACGCTATCACGTATTCCCCTGCAATAAAGTGTCTATAGTGTGCTTTCATTTATAGTAAACGTAACAATGGAGAGCGAAAGTGATATTGACAATAGTGGTATCAGTGAACAAAAAGACAATGAAGCCACTGTTTGGACATTAACATTGAGTGAGTGAAGAAATATTTCCCTTTAAAAAGGTACCATAGAATAATTTATTCCTTTTATCTTCCACAGTAACACACGGGAGAGAGAGAGAGAGAGAGAGAGAGAGAGAGAGAGAGAGAGGAGAGAGAGAGAGAGAGAGAGAGAGAGAGGTTAATCTTGTTGATGGGATTTATTGATAATTATACTTTATTGCACCATTCTTGAATTTTTCGTCAATATTTCATACATTTTATGAACTCATTCCAATCAAGAAATCCAAAGTAAGGTGGTAAAACCATATCCGAGTATGAAGAAAAGTAGTTAATCTCGTTGACTTTGAAATAGAAAATATGGAATTTATTAGTGAACCAGTTGATGGGGGAGGAAGTGTTAAATAATGTATCAAATCCTGAATTTAATTGTTCATAAAAAGGCATTTTATGATAGCTTCTCGTATTTATTGCACTGTTGATACACTGATCCACATGTATGTGTGTTTGTACGGCAATCTAAAGTTTTAATATTTTTTTTGAAGCCTTTGTATATCAGCTGCCAGTTCCTACGCGTGGATTAAAAATGGACATCAATTAACATAAACTTTAGTCCCTTACCTAACCTACAAGCCATGACCTTACCTATTTACCTAACAGGGGGCTCCCCTCTGTTACCCCCCCCCCCCCCCCTAACACTGCCGTAAAGTTAGTCGCAATAATACATACAGGTGGCCGCTATCATACATACACACCATTATTTTAGTTCATTTATCTGTAAATTTGAAGGCAATACATCCACGTTCTCTTTACGTGGCATAGTTTTAATTCATATTTTCGTTCGTCAGAGACCTGTTTTTCCACGAAGTTTTTTTTTTTTTAAGTGAGCTCCGTTATCTCTTACTTAACGTAATTATAGGTTACCACTTAACCAGTTAATAGCAAAGTGTCGTTCCACAGTCGCCTTTTGGAAATGATTGTTTGAAACCATCAGGAGTCACGCTATTCGACGCTTAGCGTTTTTTTTTTTTTTTTTTTTTTTTTTTTTTTTT
>NC_090728.1:46851479-46853979 GCF_036898095.1 Palaemon carinicauda | reverse complement strand
TGTCAGGTGTATGAGAACAGAGGAGAATATGAAAAGAATAGGCCAGACTATTCGGTGTATGTGTAGGCAAAGGGAAAGTGAACCGTAACCAGAGAGAAGGATCCAGTGTAGTACTGTCTGGCCAGTCAAAGGACCCCGTAACTCTCTAATGGTAGTAACACAACGGGTGGCTGGTGCCCTTTCCAACCTACTGCCTACTACATTCTCTTATTGGATAATCCGAAACACTATCTCCGTTTGACACCATGAACCTAGAATTCATATAGTTAATACTGACTAAATTGAGCAAATGAGGAGCATTTACTTAGAGAAATATTTGTCCGCACATGGATTCTGGATAAACTTTCTCACACATAAAGGGTGAATCCCAATTTTTATCCACACCCTAAGATTGCATGACCCTAAATTATACACTATGGCCACCATTGGGTAACTTGCCTTTCCCACTGTCTTGATTCTATTTTTTTTTCATGCGTATTTGATTCATCAATATCAAATTGAGTAATTTTTTCCATTCACCTTGTAGCCTCCTCAGCATTACCGACTCGCAATCTCATGTTTGGTTTTTATAACTGTTAGGGTTGTGGTGGCCGATGTGGTAACGTCCCTGACTGGTGATCGCCAGACGGGGATTAGAGTACTGCTCAAACACTCTAGTTTCTTTGGTTGCTGCAACCTCACCATCCTTGTGAGCTAAGGATGGGGCTTTTTGGGGTAGCTTATAGGTCTATCTGCTGAGTCATCAGCAGCCCTTGCCTGGTCCTCCTTGGTCCTAGCTAGGATGGAGAGGGGGCCTTTAAACCTTTAAACTCTTGTTATAGCTCCATTCAGTCACAGAGCACATCTCATCAAATGACAATACACTTAATCACGTTGAAATTAGTTTGTAAAATGAACAGAATTAATTACAGCATTTTCAAGATTCATTTTATCAGCTCGACATGATAATTATTATTTTTTTTTTTTTTCGAAAACTGAAATACTTGAGGGCAGAACCTCTTGTTTTCATTTTTGTATCAACATCCAAAAACCGAACAATTTTTTGGGTATTTTCGTATGAAAATCAAATGAATAATGAAAAGAAAACAATATCCTTGGACAAATATAGTTGGTGGATCTTGAGCATGTAGCCGCAGTCCGTGACTATTGTTGATTAAATTAGTATGGATACAAGCTTTGAGATGCCTTGACTGACGTCACTGACCGCGACCTTTAAATTATAATCCGAGCTCCTACTTACTTCTGTTGAAGACTTTGGTTCTAACGCCAGATTTATAAATTACCGATTACTATGTATCTTCAAGGTACAAGACAAGCCATCTTAATCAACGATTTTGGTTTGTGAGAGTTTGGTTGGATGTGACATTGGCTCTATTTAGATTTTTAAGGTAATTTTTGTGAATGTTTTTTGTGAGTGTTTGCAATTAGCACAAAAATTTTTTGACTTCTATAAGGACCGATAAGATCTTCATTAAGGCACTTTTATATAATCACCTTAGTATCCTCTTGTTTACTTTACCTTGATTTATATATACGTATATATAGCTATGTATTCATGTGTACAAATATGTATACATGTTTATATATACTGTATAATGTGTATGTACATATACAGTATATACACTGCATTTTTATGGCAATGTCAACCTTATTGACACTATTGAATGTAAACCTGCAATTGTCATCCTTATGTCACCTTTTTTGAGCCTATAGATACCAATGTTGTCTAAATAGTTCGGTAGCTGTCTTTGTATCAATTCCCCCTCCACTCCCGCCGTAAGTGAAACATAACGGCATTCCGATGCTAACATCAATCACTGCACATTACTTTCAATTCACTTGGATCACAAGCATGTATCAATAGCCCCTTCATTGGTATCATGAATAGCCCTGGTGCCATTGAAGCCTAATATCATCTATACCAAACACTTCTCTCCAGCCTGCGTACTGTACTATCCATTATACTGCACCTGTAGGCATTTCTAATGAATCTTAGTCGCGTACCTTCTGCCCCGAACTGCGTACACCTTTTTATCATAATAATTGACCTACTTGCCTGTTTGCTTTCCTGTTACCTGGATGCTCCCTAGAGCTGAACGACCTTTTAGCTACAGTGTTGCATGGTCTAAATCCAGTCAATCAATTAATCAATTGTCAGGTGTATGAGAACAGAGGAGAATATGTAAAGAATAGGCCAGATTATTCAGTGTATGTATAGGCAAAGGGAAAATGAGCCGTAACCAGAGAGAAGGATCCAGTGTAGTACTGTCTGGCCAGTCAGAGGACCCCGTAACTCTCTAGTGGTAGTATCATAATAGGTGGTTGGTGCCCTTTCCGACCTACTGTCTACTACCTACTCTTATTGGATAATCCGAAACACTATTTCCGTTTGACACCATGAACCTAGAATTCATAAAGTTAGTGCTGACTAAATTGAGTAAATGAGGAGCATCTACTTAGATAAATATTTGTCCGCACATGGATTCTGGATAGACGTTTT
>NC_090728.1:46841479-46843979 GCF_036898095.1 Palaemon carinicauda | reverse complement strand
TACACTGATCTGTTTGGTTACACGCCGCACAGGAGGGGTGTAATAAGGTGCACTTCCATAGAGTGTGATGTGCCAGAAATTTCTGTTGTCAACTGTACATGCTTTGTGTTTTTAAATTATCAGTGTAATTTGGATTTTGGTGTGGCTAGAAATTTTTTTCGTTTAAATGGATTTTTTTTTATTTTTTTTTTTGAGTGAGATTGCGTTGGAAGATTTTACTTTACGTAACTGTCAAATTTCAATTAATTTCTGATGATAGAAGGAATGCACTGTGCGTTAATAGTGTTTCGTTCGCTTACTGTAATATAAATATCAATATTGAACATATCTAAGTACGGATATTAATGCTCAAGTCTCTCACCTGTAACATAATCACAGTCCCTCCTATCTCCCTCGCATCCCCTTCCTTCAGACGTCACAGGTCATACCATATTGCTGAATTAATTCCTTTCACATGGGGAAGATCTTCTCAGGTGCTCTCTCCATTGTACATTCACTCAATGCTTAGCCCTCCCTCTCTCCCTCCCCCCTTTCTCTTTCCTTATTACTAGCCAGATCTAGCTATTGTTCCTCTCCAGTCCTCAGTCATCTAACCAAATTCTGACCATCAGGTTCTCTATTCTCCTCCCGTCAGAGTTCGGGTTGGTGTATGTATGTGTAGATGTATGGGGGTGATCACACACACACACACACACACACACACACACACACACACACACACACACACACACACACACACACACTGAAACACAAAATTGTTTTGAGGCTTGAGGGTTTACATTGACTTCAAAATTATCATCTGACTACCTTACTGCCTATACTCTCTGTGCTTGTTCCTCTCTTTATTCTTCGTAGATGTTCTGTTCGTTTCACGTATTCAGGATATTTGAGGTTCGAGCAAATGTGTTTGTGTTAATGTTATTTCAAGCAGTGTCGATGACCAGACCAAGGGACTTAAACGTGTAGATATTTTTTTTTTTCAATCAAGCGCTGTTATTTATAAACTTACTAGATTTTCTTAGGGGAAAACCTTTCAAGTAGCATCTAAAAGTTAGGTATATAAACCAGATGGGATTGTTATTAAAATTTTAACATGAATGAAAGATTTCTTGTTAGTAAAATTAAAACAATAATTCCAATGTTATTTGCATATAACTTCTATAAACATAATTTTGTGTTATATATATATATATATATATATATATATATATATATATATATATATATATATTATGTATATATATGTATATGTATATGTTTATGTATATATGTATGTATATATGTGTATATATACAGTTTATATAAATCTTATATATATATATATGTATATATATGTATATATATATGTGTGTGTATGTATATACAGTTTATATAAATCTTATATATATGTATACATATATAGAAATATGTGTGTATATATAAATATATATATATATATATATATATATATATATATATATATATAATGTATATGTATCCAGTATATATATGCATGCATTTGTGTGTGTATATATATATATATATATTTAGTATATATTTAGTATATATTTATTAGTTTTAAACAATTTTTATGATGCTTGAGAGCTTGACGTTGTTTAGCATGTATTAATACTTTATGAAAATTATTACCCACATCAATATACTATAAAGAAGAAACATAAACAAAAAAGGGTTAAAGCCAAAGAAAAAGACTGACAAGTGGATTTTTTTTCCCAGTGGCTCCGCCCCTCTCATTCATGGGCTGCATGTTCGGCCATTCATTCGGCCCTACGACCCTTGAGGGCTGAAAAACCACTGGCTTTCGTCAACTTCGTCACGATCATGTGACACTAATTTCGATCATCCGGCTCCCCGGGGGTATTAAAAATGTTTTTCTTTGGGATTTTACTTATAATCTCTATAACGTTATTTACGTGAAGTTTTTTTTTTATATAAATTATATACATGAACCAGCAACATCACTTTTTTTTTTCCCAGAAAATGTTGTGCTACTGCTTATAGCTTTCTGATTATCATTATTATTGTTGTCATTTATTATTATTATTATTATTATTATTATTATTATTATTATTATTATTCTTATTATTATTATTATTTTTATTATTATTATTATCATCATCATCAATTAAGGTATAACACTAATTGGAAAATCAGGATGCTATTAGCCCAAGGGCTCTCAACAGAATAAAGTAAATAGCCCAGAGATGAAAGGAAATAAACTGCAAGAGAAATAATGAACAATTACTTTAGAATATTTTAAGAACTGTAATAATATTGAAAAATACTTTTAAGTAAACTCTAGAGAAAGAGACTTGTGTAAAACTGCAACATAAAAGCATTTGCTGCAAGTTTTAACTATTGGGGTAATATAATTTTCTGCGTGTTAACCTTCTATAAATCGATTAATTTAATCGCTCTGGGTTACTTTAGTTATTTATTTACTTGTAGGTGATAAAATCCATTGTTATTCATAGCAAGAGAAACTAGAACAAATACTTTT
>NC_090728.1:46823979-46836479 GCF_036898095.1 Palaemon carinicauda | reverse complement strand
GATCCCTTCACGGCACAGGCGAAAACTTACGATAAAACCTAAATGTAAACTTATCCGTTGGGAAATGGTAAAATAACGGACTTGTTTGTGAAATAAAAGCTATATATATTTTACACAAAATCGCAAGATTTCTGATGGAAAATTTTGAAATAAATTTACGCAATTCAGAGATGATATGGCAAGTTTATTTTCTATTGCTCTGGACTGAAATTTCATAGATGATTATATTTTCTTGAAATAAAATTTCTTATTTTGAATGTGGGACGATTTTATTATTTGTTTTTCCTGGCTGAAAACATCCCAAGATATTACATTATTTTTCATGTAAAATAAACTCCATCATATTCCTGTGGAAAGTAATTGAAAAATGATAATATCTCGGTTGTATTTCCTTTCTCCCACGCATAAAGTAAAAATAAATCATACAGGTCACTAACCTCTACTATGTGAAAAATAAATACCTTTAACTTTTGTCAAGGCGTTACCCCAGAGCGAATTGAAAATTCATAAAACAAGAAATATAAAAAATATATTATTTCATAATAGCTATCAGTGTTTGGCGACAGAAAGTTTTTAGATGAATGCATATGTTTTCTGTAGTTCACCATTGATTTTTTTTTTTTTTTAGATTGACCAAATGCTATATTATGCATAGTGTTTGTTTTATTTTTTACTTAAAGCGTTTTTCATCAGTAATATATGTCTTACTTCTGTTTATGGCTATCTAGAAATCTCAGAATTATATTATTTTATAATAGCTATCAGTGTTTGGTGACCGAAATTTTCCAGATAAAAGCATGTTTTCTTTAGTTCACCATTGATTTTTTTTTTTTTAAATTAGGTGTTTTTTTTTTTTTTTTTTTTATATACTTTACTTATAGCATTTTTCGTCAGTAATATAGGTCTTACTCCTGTTTATGGCTATCTAGAAATCTCAAAAGTATATTATTTTATTATAGCTATCATGAATGCATATGTTTTCTGTAGTGCACCAATTTTTTAAATTAACTAATCGCTGTATTATGCATAGGGATTTATTTTATTTTTTTACTGAAAGCGTCTTTTCGTCAGTAATATAGGTCTTACTCCTGTTTAGGGTTATCTACCTCTTACTCCACTCGTAATTTTTTTTCCTTTCTCTTCCTCTTCCCCCATCCCACCCCAATCTCATGTTTACAGAGTGCATGTCCATAAGATTAACGCCCCCTCCTCCTCCTCCTCCTCCTCCACCTGAAAACCTTTTGAAGTCCATAGGTTGTGACTTTATGTTCTGATTTACGAGCCAGTAACTGTAGGAGAGAAAGCTGCATTTAGTCCCATAATAATCTTTAATTACAAGCTAAAAAGATTTTATACCATCAGGGGGATTGCCTCCCGAGACTGTGTCATAATTGAGGCTATAATTAGTGTAAATCTTTAAGCCTTTGGAATGCGCATTGTTCCGGAGCATTAAAAGCTAGTCGGGGGGAATCGGTTGCGGGGTGTGATGAGGTAAGAGAGAGAGAGAGAGAGAGAGAGAGAGAGAGAGAGAGAGAGAGAGAGAGAGAGAGAGAGAGAGAGAGAATGTTGATAATGTTAATGAGGCTGATAAAGTTTACATACTCAACATTCAAAGGCTAAAGCCGACAACGGCTTAAGTTTTGCACATTTGACTGGCATAGTTCACAGATACATGTGCGCTCTCTCTCTCTCTCTCTCTCTCTCTCTCTCTCTCTCTCTCTCTCTCTCTCTCTCTCTCTCTCTCTCTCATGATCTTGTTAATAATTCACGAAGTGCTACCTTAGTCATTAATTACACGTACGTTTCAGGTAATGGTAATAATTTTAGAGTTATTGCTAACCTTTCAAGTTAGATATTAAGGTTGAAGGATACTTGTCATACACGCTCTGGCAAATTTTAATCGGTACATAAAATTTACTTTTACTATGCAACAATTAAACAGGGTTGAATTTTTTTTTTTTCAAATTGATTTATTTTGATTTAAATCATATTTTTGTTTAAATAAATTTTCTTGTTTTAAATGTCTTTTTTCAATAATAACTATTTGCTGCTGCTGATTATATTAATTGTTTCAAATAAGAACTATTTGCTGCTGCTGATTATATTAATTTTTTCAAATAACAACTATTTGCTGCTGCTGATTATATTGTTTCAAATAATAACTATTTGCTGCTGCTGATTATATTAATTGTTTCAAATAATAACTATTTGCTGCTGCTGATTATATTAATTTTTTCAAATAATAACTATTTGCTGCTGCTGATTATATTGTTTCAAATAATAACTATTTGCTGCTTCTGATTATATTAATTGTATCAGCCTTATGGGGATAATTTCTAGTATTGGACTGGATCTATGTTAAATGAAACCATAGTCTAATATACTGTACATTACTTACGTTGAGTTTTTCTCTTAAAAAGCAAAATTCAGAATAATGATTTAATCGGATCGGACAAGTTACAGTAACTATAGTCCATTTCTTTTATCGAGGCAGATTTGCACCGACTCGCAGCGGTGCCCTTTTAGCTCGGAAAAGTTTCCTGATCGCTGATTGGTTAGAATTATCTCATCCAACCAATCAGCGATCAGGAAACTTTTCCGAGCTAAAAGGGCACCGCTGCGAGTCGGTGCAAATCTGCATCGCTAAAAGAAATTGACTATAGTACAATGAATGCACAAAAATAAACGAAACTGCAATCAAACAAAAGTACAAATATACAGCAGTTTCATTTTAACACAATACGAAATAAAACTAAAACCATATTAAGGACTTCTCCATGTGCGTACTGTACTATCAGCAACATTTGTAATTCCTATTAATGCCGTTAAACAAATCAAGACCTTTATAATTTGCATTATAATTTGTATAATTGCAACAACTTCAATTCGTATGACCACCAAGTTGACCCGAAATGTTATAGGTGCTAACTAGGATTTTATTCATTTGTTGTGAGATACTACCGCTAGAGAGTTGTGGGGGTCCTTTGACTGGCCAGACAGTACTTCATTGGATCCTTCTCTCCGGTTACGGTTCACTTAACCTTTGCCTACACATACAGGGAATAGTCTGGTCTATTCTTTACACATTCTCCTCTGTCCTCATACACTTGGCAACACTGAGATTACCCTTTCCGCTTGGTAAGGGTAGAAGAGACACACTAGCTATGGTAAGCAGTATTCTAGGAGGACACTCCAAAATCAAACCATTGTTCTCTAGCCTTATGTAGTGCCATAGCCTCTGTACGATGGTCTTCCATTGTCCTGGGTTAGAGTTCTCTTACTTGAGGGTACACTCGGCCACACTATTCTATTTTATTTTTCTTCTTGTTTTGTTAAAGTTTTATAGTTTATATAGGAAATATTCATTTTCATGGTGTCAATGTTCTTAAAATATTTTATTTTTCGGAGTTTCATTTCCTCACTGGGCTATTTTCCCTGTTGGGGGCCCCTGGGCATATAGCATCCTGGTTTTCCAACTAGGGTTGTAGCTTAGCAAGTAATGATAATAGTAATAATACTTATAAATAGTAACTATTTTTGAAAGTTTTCATTTTTCAAGGTAATTTCTGATAGTATATTTCATTTTGATTTAAATCATTATTTTCTTACTCTGATTTAAATCGATTTAAATAGCTTTACTTAAATAATTTTATTTAAATCCAAACAACCCTGCAATTAAATATAATTTCGTATTTCGTTGTAGTCATGAATTTATTTACAATTCAAAACATTTCCAAATCTTCAGAATAATTTTTTATTTCATATTTCCCATTTCTTTGATATCCTGCAGATAGTATTCTTCTTGTAATTTTGTTATGCACATTGGTGTGATTCAGCAATGTGGTTGAAACACTCTAAAAATTTTGCAAAACGTAATTTAAATGCTAGAAGCTAATAGAGCTTTATGTTTGAAATACTTTTTTTTTTTATGTTTACTGATGTGATGTATTCTGATGTCTGGATATATTAGAAGTCGGGTTGAGTATTACTTCCTCGAAGCCTCTCTCTCTCTCTCTCTCTCTCTCTCCCTCTCTCTCTCTCTCTCTCTCTCTCTCTCTCTCTCTCTCTCTCTCTCTCTCTCCTTAAATCTTTTTCTAAAAAAAACTATGTGTAATTTAGGTCAATGGTGTCGTATTCTAGTTTAGTTAAGGGGATTCGCCTTTTATGGCTGGTCATTTTGATTATTTGAGAGAGAGAGAGAGAGAGGAGAGAGAGAGAGAGAGAGAGAGAGAGAGAGAGAGAGAGAGAGAGAGAGAGAGAGAGAGAGAGAGAGTAATAATAATAATAATAATAATAATAATAATAAGCTTTATTCCAATATTTACATTGGCTATTACAATAATACGAATTACATTGTAGTTTACATTTAAAAATTAGATATTTACATGTGCCTTCATAAAAAAATTTACATCATTATAAAACATAAAAACATAGATTTACTTTATACAGCTTTAAGAACAATAAAGGATTTGTGACATATATAGGTACATCATAAAAGTAATTAAAACATTGAAAAATTTGCATATAAAATATGAATCTTTTTATGATAGTATTTGAGGCTCAATAAAATTCTTACCTTGATAAAATATTTGCTATAAAAATTAAAGCATCTCTCCATAATATTAAAATTATCTTTAGCATGATTATAACATACCGATTTCAAAATTGCTTATGAAATACAGGTACTTATAAAACTAGAGTTATGAACATTTATCTTAAAATAGAATCTAAAATTCATAAATAGTCTGCTAAAATGGAGTAAAAGTGTAAAAGAGCTCAATTAAAATATATATAGTTTTACTATGAAAATTATCTGAACAATAGATACTTTTTTAAATTCAGTTTAAAAGAGTTAATATTAGTTAATGCTTTTAGTTGGTTTGGCAGTTTGTTCCACACTGATGGACCCCGCACAATAAATGCTCTGCTTCCTAGATCAGTGTTGGTTCTTGAAACAAAAAGGTCATCATTAAATCTTGTTTGTCTGTTAGTCTATCTCCAACTCTTATTAGATTAAAAAGCCATGGTGGAATTAAATTATGTAAAATTTTAAAGATCATGACACATAAATCAAAATCAATCTTCTGTTTGATTGTCAGCTATTGCAAGTTATTTAAAATTGGAGTTGCATGATCATACTTCTTGGCTTTCCCATCAATTACATTTGCTGCAAAATTAGTTGCATGATCATACTTCTTGGCTTTCCCCATCAATTACTTTTGCTGCAAAATTGGTGTTGCATGATCATACTTCTTGGATTTCCCATCAATTACTTTTGCTGCAAAATTGGTGTTGCATGATCATACTTCTTGGATTTCCCATCAATTACTTTTGCTGCAAAATTGGAGTTGCATGATCATATTTCTTGGCTTTCCCATCAATTACTTTTGCTGCAAAATTGGAGTTGCATGATCATACTTCTTGGCTTTCCCCATCAAATACTTTTGCTGCAAAATTGGAGTTGCATGATCATACTTCTTGGATTTCCCATCAATTACTTTTGCTGCAAAATTGGAGTTGCATGATCCTTACTTCTTGGATTTCCATCAATTACTTTTGCTGCCAAAATTGGAGTTGCATGATCATACTTCTTGGATTTCCCATCAATTACTTTTGCTGCAAAATTGGAGTTGCATGATCATACTTCTTGGCTTTCCCATCAATTACTTTTGCTGCAAAATTGGAGTTGCATGATCATACTTCTTGGCTTTCCCATCAATTACTGTTGCTGCAAAGTTTTGAAGCCTCTGTATCCGCTGCTGCTTACTTGTCGAGCCCCAGATCTTAAACAGTAGTCAAGAATGCTCACGGCAAGAGACCGAACGACCATTCCCCGCATTTCAGTATCAAATCGGTCCTTAATTCTATTTAAGTATATTAAAGTACCATTTACCTTCCTACAAACTTCATCTATATGACCGTCAAATAGCATATACTGGTCAAAATATACCCCAAGATTTTCTACTTTAATGCTTTTCTCAATTGCAAATCCATTGAAATTTATTTTTGTGTTCAGGAATTTGGGATATAAACTGCCTAGAGCCAATGAATATACATTTAGTTTTTAGACTCATTAATATTTAATCCATTAATTTGAAAATAACATCTCGCCATTTCTAATATTCGTTCTGCTCTTACTGTCAAGTTATTTAGTTCATTTATAGTTCCAGTCATTAGAAGTTGACTGTCATCTGCGAATTGAACCAAGATGCAGTCTCGCACAGCAGTAGCCATATCATTTATATAAATTAGGAAAAGTATTGGCCCCAAGATAGATCCCTGTGGAACTCCGAATTCTACTGGTTTAGGGGAGGATATAACATCGCCTAATTTCACTGGCTGGTAACGATTTTCTAGATAGCTTTTAAACCAGAGGGGGTCAATTTTTAATTGTGTACATTTATGAAGTAAAATATTGGGGCTAATGCTATCGAAAGCTTTAGAAAAATCCAATAAATAAGTAAATATATCTTTTTGTCGTCGATAATTCTGTAAATAGTTTCTGTAACGTTCAACAACGCAGTTTCAGTAGAGAGATGAGACCTAAATCCATGTTGAGTGTGAGACAGTAAATCATTTTCCTCGAGATATTTTACGAGATGAATTGACACAATCTTTCTAGAATTTTAGATATGATGGGCAAAAAGTGATATTAGGTCTGTAATTCTCTACATTATCTGCATCACCACTCTTTAATAAAGGGCAGAACGTGGGACAACTTCCAATCACTTGGATAAAGGCAAGTCACTATAGAGGTATTTACAATGACAGTTAAGTAAAATGGAATTATCGGTAAGGCGTCCCGAATGAAACGGAGGGATATCAAATCAGATCCATAGGCTCCCGTGTCATTTAAGCTCCCCAACTACTAAAATAACTGGTTTTGGCCTGAAAAAGTCATTAAAATTCTCATTAACTATAATCGACTCATTTCTTAAAAGTTGTGAAATATTGTTCCTATCCTCGATTTTGCTGAGATTTTTCAAAGGCTGTCCTACCGACACTTGAGGAATACTGGTTGAACTCTTCTACCTTTTCCTTCTTATCATTATAATCAGGTAGAAGGGCATTATTATTTTTGGGGATAATTTTCACGAACTATTTTCCATTTATTAGGCACATTGCCATTACAGTTACGATATTTATCTTTAAAGTGTTCCGACTTACTAGCTTTAATCAAAGTATTAACCCGTTTCTTTTTCGTTTTTTGTAATGATCTTGTAGTGTTTCGTTCTGTATATCTATTTTAGCTCTCTTTTGTAGGTTATCTCTAGCTTTGATTTCTGCTTTAAGGTTATTATTCATCCAAGGGGCTGGGAGCCGGGTCATTTCTTGGGTTACAAATGGTGCATATTCATCCAAGCAGCAAACAAAGGTTTTGGTAGAAATATTAACCTGTACATCCACATTATCAGTTTGTAGAATAAAAATTAAAATCAGGAGCCTTATTTAGTAAAGTACTACAAAAACTGTCCTGACTGTAATGCTTAAGACAACGAAAGGTTCTTTTAACAGTTATTCTCTTTGGCTTAGAAATATCAATTTATAAAGTTACTAGCTCGTGATCAGCAATGGGACAGGAAATCACATCTGAATATACAATCATTTGTTGTTTGTTTGTAATGACAACATCCAATAATGTCGAGGACGTGCTTGTTATTCTATAGGCCATTTCTTTTATCGAGGCAGATTTGCACCGACTCGCAGCGGTGCCCTTTTAGTTCGGAAAAGTTTCCTGATCGCTGATTGGTTAGAATGATCTCGTCCAACCAATCAGCGATCAGGAAACTTTTCCGAGCTAAAAGGGCACCGCTGCGAGTCTGTGCAAATCTGCATCGCTAAAAGAAATTGACTATAGTTGGCTTAGTTATTGTTTGACAGAGATTTAACTGATGTATTATTTTACTTAATTTGTTGTTTGGAACAAGCATATCCTCATTTAGATCACCCAAAACGAACACGGGTTTTTTTTACGTAAAGATACATTTTTAAAAGTTTCTTTAAGGTAAACAAAGGAGGGTGTCAAAGCCTTTGGATGCCGGTAGACACACCCAACAATAAAAGATGGTAATTTCCTATGCTGTATACTAATCCAGACGTCCTCAACACCATAAGCTTTCTCTACATCTGTCAATATTCTATTAACCTTCAAATCCTTTCTTACGTATACTAATGTTCCTCCCCCTTTTCCATAGTCACACCTATATACATTAAAATTCTTAACATGAATGAACTTATCTTGGACAAACAACCGTGTTATAACAAATATTTATTTGCAATACAGAAACGAACATCTGAAGATTTTAAATCATTTTGAGAAATTTATAATATATAGTTGGTTGTCAGTTGATGCTAGTTCACTTGGAGTAGCGATTGCTTCTGATCAGCAAACCTAGAAGCATTGGCAGAAGTACTCCTGTCCCAAGCTTTCCACTCCACCTTGAGCCAGCCCTAAAGGATAGATAAATCTTTAACCACCCAATTCAAATTGGAAACCAGAATTTGTATAGAATTTTTTAAATGAAATATAGATATAATTTTTGACTACAATTTGTATAGAATTCTTTAAATGAACTATAAATATAATTTTTGACTACACTAAAATTTTGTTAATATATAAAGGCAAATCAACAAATTAAATTAACCTCCAAAATTAATCTCAATTTAATATTAATTTCTAATCTTGCAAATCAAAAACCAACAATTTTAATCATATTTTGACCTAATTAACAATTTAAATATATGTGATGCAGGCATCACTTAGAAATGTTAAAAGGCCGAATTTCAATAAACAAGCAATTTATGGTCGACAATTGATAATTTTAATTAGAGTAGCCTATAAACAAACCTAGTTTCACGAGCGATTTTCAATTACTGTGTTCAAGGCTTTATTTATTTTTTGACTTGAGGATGATAAAAGTCACCAAGAAATGCCACTACTATTGTGCCAATCAATACAATGACCCACCTTATAATGACTTCATAGGATGAAATAGAGAATGGATATGATAATTCCATAGTCTTCACTGAGGTCGCCTCCACATTCATCAGAGAGAGAGAGAGAGAGAGAGAGAGAGAGAGAGAGAGAGGTGGTTATGATTTTGCCATTCTGTTTATTTGAGAGAGAGAGAGAGAGAGAGAGAGAGAGAGAGAGAGGTGGTTATGATTTTGCCATTCTGTTTATTTGAGAGAGAGAGAGAGAGAGAGAGAGAGAGAGAGAGAGAGAAAATGATTTAGCCAACTCATTTCACATTCGATGTTCTTATAATCAGTCACGATCTTCATTTCTCTTTTACAACAGTATTTGATCTAATGTCTGCATTATCCTCTTCGGGCTCATGGTGAATTCTGTTATTTTCTTCTTATCCTTTTTATTATAAGTTTTTATATTATCTTTTTTATTAATGGCTTTACTTATGGTTTTTGCTGTTAATAGTAACGCCTTCGTAGAGTTGGACAGTAAGGTCCGTCATTGTTACTCGATTTTTCTTAGCTAAATTATTATTATGATTAACCACTTTCAAGGCGACGAGGTCATGTATTCGACCAGAATCGTCAGAAATTGATTAAAGATATCTTGATTAGAAATAATCATGATAAAATAGCAATGATTTAGTTTTGCTTATCAATTTTATTATTAGATATCACCTCAAATTCTTGATGTCTCGCCTTCAAAGTGGCAGACGTAGCAACTCGCGGTGAAACTGTAAAACTGGAAGTGAAGCCGATTTTTTTTTCTATGGTTTTTTTTTTTTATTTTCATTTTACTTTTTTTTAGATTGTTGTCCCTTGTGGCCAGACTCTGATTCTGTGTAGTTTTGCAACCAGCAATTTAATAGGTTCCTCTCGCCGCAACGGATAAGTTTTAGGAAATCGAATGGAAAAAATTTAATTTTGTATTTTCAAGGACCGAAAAAAATAAGGAATTTGAAGAAATAGGATATATATTTATATATGTATATATATACGTATGTATGTATATATATGTATGTATATATATGTATGTATATATATGTATGTATATATATGTATATATGTATATATATATATATATATGTATGTATGTATGTATATATTTGTATGTATATATTTGTATGTATATATTTGTATGTATATATATGTATGTATATATATGTATATATGTATATATGTATATATATATATGTATATATGTATATTTATCTATGTATGTATGTATGTATGTATATATATATATATATATATATGTGTGTGTGTGTGTGTGTGTGTGTGTGTGTAGGAGGTAATTGGACGACCTCTTAAAAGAAGAAAAGTTATAAAACAGGAGAAAAGGAATACCAAAGACTTGCAGATTAATAAAAGGAAAATTTGATGAACGTTGTAAGCAGAATTCCGTTACTTATACTGATCAAACCTTTTTTTTTATGAATATTAAATTTAGATATGGTACATAGCATCTAACTAGAATTTCTGATCTTTAAAATGCAAGTTTATTTTTTCAACCCTCATACGAATTTACGAATTTGATAGATGGAATATTCATATTACGTGTATGAAAAATTTTATGGAATATTATTATTATTATTGTTGTTATCCTATATCTTTGTGGTGTTGATGTAAAACTTAGTATATTTATGGTAAACTAACTTTTCCATCTTATGTGGAATCTTGCCGTCAATTCTCTCTCTCTCTCTCTCTCTCTCTCTCTCTCTCTCTCGTTGTTCACCTGAGTTTTAAGACTCACCTGAGAAGCAAGATAAGAATGATTGATAATTCTCACGTCTCTCAAATCCTAGGCAGGTGTACTCACACAGGAGGAGGGAGGCGGAACGATGCAGAGATAGCACTGAGCCTGATGAGAGAGAGAGAGAGAGAGAGAGAGAGAGAGAGAGAGGAGGGGGTGGCGGGGATGCTATACCGGCCTTGGTCATATGATATCCTTTTTTTATTTATTTTTTTTATTTTTTTTGCCGTACTACGATTCCGTTGGTGATATGACTTCTTTTTGTTAAAGAAATATATATAAATATTTTTCATATTTTTTTCAACTGAATACGTAAATAAGTATTTTTTTATAACTCGCAAATTATGGTAGATAGTACATAACTCTACTGTAATGAATTTTATAGTTTTGAATTGCATTTCTTGCTGCTTGCTTAGTTCGTACAATCGTCAATTTAATTACTTCCAAATTGTTGGAAAAAGTAAGTAGTTTATTTTTTTATTGAACGAAGTTGTTCTACGAGTTACACAGATTTTTTATCTAGAAGTCTGTGCTGTTGAAAATTTGAGCGATTCATATTACTTTTTAGAAATCTGTTTTGAAATTTGAGTGATTTATATTTTTTTTTTCTAGAAATCTGTGGTCTGAAAAATATGTGATTTGTATTTTTTTTTTTCAGAAACTGTGATCTGAAAAAATTGAGATTTATATTTTTGTTAATGTTGTAGACACAAACTGGGGGGAATGACAGGCAAAGCATAGAAGCAGGCCTCTTAAACTTAAGTCTGTACGATTCATATTAAAAAGATTTCAAAATTAGGAAACGTATGCTGAATTTCAACATCCTTCAAGTCTGAATAAGAAAGTTTCATCGGAAGTAATTCTTTCGGGAAAACACTCCGAAACTTGAGAACAACGAATGAAGAATTGGAATAAAGATACTTAAGAATCGAATTATGGGGTCAGTGTGTACCTTCAAATCGGTTAAGTAGGGTCACACAGAATCACCCTAGCAAATTCCCCAATCAACCAACCAACCATAGCAGTGAGGCATTTGTTGACCGAAGGCCCCAATTATAACAACTTAAGGAATAGATATTTGTTTGAGGCTCGAGGTGAGGGTGGCAGGTTCATCCTTGCCAAGATTCTGGGAAATGATGTGTCCTATGCAAGTGGCATTTTTAGATTTATTTCAGAAGCAGGTCTTCTGAAAACTATTTAACTTTTATGACATTCAACTTTTATGATTTTAATTGAATACTCTTTTATTTTTTATTTTATTTTTTATTTTTGTATACATAAATTAAATGTTACCGGCGTCAATGACTTTAGATGTCAGGATGCCTGAAAACTTTAAATCAATCAGTCAATCAAGCAACCATAGGCATGTTTTATCCGCTTGAGCAAAGTCTGTGAATGAAGCGTAATCGTTTACGTGAGACTCTCTCTCTCTCTCTCTCTCTCTCTCTCTCTCTCTCTCTTGGTGACTTCGACTGATGTGAGGTCAGAAGAAAGAATCCTAGCGTCTTTGTCGAGATGACCTGGGTGTGTTAAGGAAATCATCCCTTTATCGTGTGTAGCTCTTTCTTGCCCGTTTGTCTTCATTCTATTTTGCCCATTTGGGCTTCTATGGTTGGGCTGGTTATCTGGGCTTTTATGACTCGACGTAAAATGTTTTTTTTTTGAAATTTTAGTTTTTTATTGCATCCCTTTTTTATTCATGTTCCTCATATGTCAGATGCTCTTTTCTTGTATTTTTTTTCTTTTTTTGGTGTTTTTCGCGTGCGCGTTTTAATTG
>NC_090728.1:46821554-46823479 GCF_036898095.1 Palaemon carinicauda | reverse complement strand
AGTGGGAATGTGATATCTGGTGTTCCTCAGGGTTGTGTTCTGGTTCCATTACTTTTCATACTATATTGGCATGATATGTGGTTTGCCCTAGAAAACAAGCTTTTGCATGTGGAGATGATTGCCTCCTCCTCTCTCTCTCTCCTCTCTCTCTCTCTCTCTCTCTCTCTCTCTCTCTCTCTCTCTCTCTCCTCTCTCTCTCTCTCTGTTTTTATTCCATCTCCTAAACATAGATCTGGGGGTTGCAGAATCTCTTAATAGAAATCTGCTAAAATTAGTTCATGGTGCGAATTATGTAGCATGAAGTTGAACCCTAACAAAACTCATTGTATGATTTTACGTTGGTCGTGGGCAGTGGCTCCTCAATATCTAGATCTCAGCATTGATAATGTTTCTTTAACTCTCGACGACTTGTAAAATTTTGTGGTGTGATTTTTTACAGCAAATTTTCTTTTGAGAAACCAGTCGTTCTGTTTCTTCTTCAAATGCACAAAAAAATTGGCTTATTGAGAAAGTCCTTTAAGATTTTCGGTGATCAATTCTTTCTGAAGAAGTGTTTTAAATCTTTGATTCTGCCTTGTTTCGAGTATTGTTCTCCTGTCAGGTTTTCAGGAGCTGAATCTCATCTTAATTTGATGGACAAGAATTAGCGGCCTATTAAGTTTTTCATTCCTTGGCTAGATATTAATCAATGGAATCCTCGGTCAGTTAGTTTTTTATGCATGTTGCATAAGATTTTTCAGAGCTCTGACTATCCTTTGCATTCAGATCTTCCCAGACTTTAGCATCCTGTATTTAATACTAGGTAGGCAGTTAATTCTAAGTCATGCCTTCTCCATCATAAAGCACAATACTACACAGTATTTTAGAAGTGTTATTCCAGCTTTGACCAGTTTGTGGAAGGATTTTACTCATCAAGCAGTTGAATCGTTGGAACTTCAGAAATTCAAACTTGCAACGATTTTTTTTTTATGTTGAACAGGCTGACATGAGTCTCTCTTCCTTGCTAAATATATGACAGAACTATTTTAACATTTTTACCGATTTTAAGATATTTTATATTCATTATTCATTACTTTTCATGTAGTTTCATGTAGTTTATTTATTTTCGTATTTCCTTTCCTCACTGTGCTACTTTCTTTGTTGGAGCCCAGGGCTTATAGCATCATGCTTTTCCAACTAGGTTATAGCTTAGCATAATAATGAGGATATAATATATATATATGTGTGTGTGTGCGCGCGCGTGCGTATGTGTGTATAACTGTATTCATTTCAGTACATTTTAACGTATCTTCCGTTAATTTAGATACAAGTTAATTAATTCAAGAATTGAATATTCGGACACCGAAGGCTTTACCAGTTCTTCAAACTTTATTATTTCGTTTTTAGTTAATCTAATTTATTGAAAGATGATCTTGCAATCCGGCCGTAATATTTCTATGTACATTCTGACTTCAGAGAGAGAGAGAGAGAGAGAGAGAGAGAGAGAGAGAGAGAGAGAGAGAGAGAGAGAGAGAGAGAGGAGAGAGAGAGAGAGAGAGAGAGAGATTATTAGTAAAAAAAAAAGAATATTATTGACATTTTCATGCAGTTTCATTCCTACGCTATTTTTAACAATACTGTCAAAATGTGTCTGCTTGTTGTGCATTTTTATTTGTTGTTGTTGTTGTTATTATTATTAATATAGATATTAATATTATTATTATTATTATTATTATTATTATTATTTGTTATTATTGTTGTTATTGTTGTTGTTATTAACACTTGCAGTTTGTTCGTCTGTGAATTGGTTTTAACATTGTCAGGGGAAAATTTTATTAGGAATTATCCCTTTGGATTTCTACCCCCCTTGGAAAAATTTCACTTCATCTATGTTAAACACAAATTAGCGCGTGATACTTCGAGTGCAACAGGAACTTAGGAAGAAA
>NC_090728.1:46809054-46814054 GCF_036898095.1 Palaemon carinicauda | reverse complement strand
TGTTCTTATTAAAACTGATGTTGATGGAGGTAAATTTGGGTCTAATGTGTATTCACTTAAGTACTTTTTGAACCAGAAATAATTGGAGTTTTAAAATTTGATTAATAATAAAATATAATTTATTTTTATTTTCGAAGAATTTGGTTTAGTTCATTAATATAGAACATTTGCTGCGTCCCCAAATGCACTCTTTTTACTCTTGTAAATTTACAATACCTTCGTAATGTTGCAGCGCGTTTTTACACCCTGACGCTTGGGCACTAAATTGCCTCCCGGGTCCCATATATAAAGTAAAATCAAAACTAAAGAAATAAATCATATTCAATATTTTTATAGATTAATAAGAAGAAAGCTTACTAACATACCTCATCTCTTTCTGGATCTTACAGTATGTTTATAAGAGCTATTTTCTTTTTGTCTAGCGATTTGATTTCCTCATGCGCACTAAAACTACTTCTAATTTAACAAAGACTTTTATTAGCAAATAAATTGCAAGAAAACGCTTGTTTCAATTCCCCGTTGAAGATATTTAAACGTTATTATGATGATAAGATGTAGTGTTAATGAGTGTAACCAAAGCAGCAAACCTGTACCGAGACACTCTGTTGTTGTGTATACCTCATTACTTAAGGGACATTGAAGGGAATCGAGACATCCGTTTGTAAATTGTTCACAGGATTTGCTTTGTTTTGTTATTCTCATTTCCGTAGCGTTGTTGTTGTTGTTGTGTGTTTTTTTTTTTTTTTTTTTTTTTTTTTTTTTTTTTTTGTGATCGGACATATTTTAATCAATATTAACCTTAATAGGTTTTAAATTATTGGCAAATGAAGTGGTATTATAAAGTAAATTGATCGAGTTTGCCTATGATTTCTTAGGCATTTTACTAACAAATTAATGTTGGTTTTTAGGTAGTAGGATTTGACAAACATCACCATTAAGCAATTCTAATTTAATGACTGAATTATTTTTAGAGTTTGAAAGAAGCAGTTGGAAACTAATATCCTGTCACCGTTTACGCATTAACCAGTAATTTATAGGGCTATAAGATAGAAGGGGTATCACCTCTATTGTCTGACTTGTAAATTTTAAAACAAGCATATTAGTGCCTTTTTGTACTGAAGGCATATCTGCGACGGACAAATTCTTTATGTGGAGCGAGTACGGAATTCATCTAAGACCATCGTGTAAATTCAAGCATTATATATATATATATATATATATATATATGTATAATGTATGTATATATATGTATATATGTATGTGTATATATATGTATATATAATGTATGTGTATATATATGTATATATAATGTATGTGTATATATATGTATATATAATGTATGTGTATATATATGTATATATAATGTATGTGTATATATATGTATATATAATGTATGTGTATATATATGTATATATAATGTATGTGTATATATATGTATATATAATGTATGTGTATATATATGTATATATAATGTATGTGTATATATATGTATATATAATGTATGTGTATATATATGTATATATAATGTGTATATATATGTATATATATGTATACATAATGTATATATATGTGTATATATATGTATACATAATGTGTATATATATGTATATATATATGTATATATAATGTGTATATATATGTGTATATATATGTGTATATATAATGTGTATATATATATATATGCACATATATGTATGTTTACATATACACAGATGTATATAGACCGCACATACATACAATAAGTTTATATATTAATACATATCTATAGATATATATGTATGTTTATATATATATATATATATATATATATATATATATATAGAGAGAGAGAGAGAGAGGAGAGAGAGAGAGAGAGAGAGAGAGAGAGAGATGTATACACACACACACACATATATATATATATATATATATATATATATATAGATAGATAGATAGATAGATAATGTATACACACACACACACACATATATATATATATATATATATGTGTGTGTGTGTGTGTGTGTGTGTATGCATGTATGTATTCTCGGCACTAAGGTTCTAATCCTTTCTCGGGCAGAAGTACTTCTCATAAAAAGTATGTGTGGTTCATTTGAATTGATGAAATGGTGTTAGTGATAAGATTTTTTTTTTTATATAAATGTCGTATGTATGTATTAGCGAAGATCGTTCAGTACAACTGTTATTCTGATTTAAGTGCTTAGCATATATACAGTATGCTTCCACCTTAAAAACTTGAAAATTAGTACATATTTCTCTTAAAATATAAGCTTTCCAATGAAATAGGCCATTTAAATAATATATTTGTCTAAGATTCGAATTAATAAGTATCTGTCATTTGATAACGGAACACTTATGTTTTTATTGGATTAAATTATAAAGTTAGTTTGGTTACATAATTCACAGATGTTTATCTATTTGAAATGTTTTAAAGACTAGGCTACTTCGAACTCATCCAGTTAGCAGTCCCTGGAACCGTTTTCTCTTGTTAATTGGTTTCATCAGTAATCCTCTGGAACAGCATCATAGCATCTTGAGACAGTAGATTGGAAGCCACCTTCTCACCTCGGACCCGTCCGGAGGGACCTGTGATAGTCATCACTAATCAGGTTTTAATCAGGTAACTATAATTACCTGAAAGTTGGGAACCTACCTGACGCCACCAACCATCTGTGAAGGAATGTGAGAGAGAGAGAGAGAGAGAGAGAGAGAGAGAGAGAGAGAGAGAGAGAGAGAGAGAGAGAGAGAAATGCTATGTACATTATGTAGGGATATTTTTTTAATGGGAAACATATTAGTAAAAACGTCCTTGCCTGGTGATCGCTAGACTGGGGTTAGGAGTCCCGCTCAAACTAGTTTTTTTCCTTTGGTCTTTGCAACCTTGCCATCTTTGTGAGCTAAGGATGAGGGTTTGTGGGACCCTATAGGTCTATCTGCTGAGTCATCAGCAGCCATTGCCTGGCCCTCTTTGGTCCTAGTTTGGATGGAGAGGGGGTTAGTCACTGATCATAAGAATATATGCTCAGTCTCTAGGGCATTGTATTGCTTGATAGGGCAATGTCACTGTCCATTGCCTCTGCCATTCAGGAGTTGCCTTTAAGCCTTTAAACTTCTAATGCTCCTTAGTCCTTATAGAATTTCTACCATATGACTGATTTCTGAATATGTTTCGGCACCCGCATCACCAATTCAGTATAGAAAATACATCGATCAGCCTCTTCCACTATATTGTACTGGGCTTGAGGTTGCAGGGGGACTAAAACACCGCTAGGATTCCTTCAGGGTAAACAAAGGGTCGTAACATGTCATGTTGGTTTCAGAAAATAGTCTGTACTTTCGTCAGCATGAACTGTAACGAAGAGAACTTAGTTATTCTTTCAAGGAGTAAATGAAAATATGAAATTAATTTACATGGGTATAGGTTAACTGGAGAAAATAGTCTTTGCTTATTGTTAGGATAACATATTTTCGAGCACCCCATCCATAAGCTTGCTCTCTCTCTCTCTCTCTCTCTCTCTCTCTCTCTCTCTCTCTCTCTCTCTCTCTCTCTCTCTCTCTCTCTCTCTCTCTCGTGTGAATGTTACAGTATGTAAATGAGAGAGTGACTAGTTGGATGCTAAGACATGAATGGAGAATAGAAAGATTGAAGTTTACAGATGATAAAGTGTACATTAAGGATAGTGTAGAGAAGCTGCAAAGCTATTAAAGGAATATATATTTTTGTACAGAAGAAGGAGAAAGCAAAAGTATTTATTAAAATTGCCTCGTCTCGGAATGGCTTCCCAACCCCAATGCCGAACTGTATGATTCAAATTGCAAATTGTATGAAACTATGAGTTTTAATTTTATGGAAGGTTTTTCCTCCACACTATTTCATCTTATATTTGGTTCTCGCGAAAATTATTGTTGCATTTAGTGTTTTAAGTGATATTACTTCAAGTCATTTTCTAGAGTCATTAATATAATTGTTTTAATGATTAAGTGTCAATTTAAGAGTGAAATGTTAAATTGATTTTTGTGAAGCTTCAGTAGTTTTGAAGCGCCCAGAACTTCTAAGTGGTTTTGAAACATCCTTTAACTTGTAACTTCTAATTAGTTTTGAAACATCCTGTAACTTCTAAATAGATTTGTAACATCCTGTAACTTCTAAATGGTTTTGAAACATCCCGTAACTTTTAAATAGTTTTGAAACATCCTGTAATTTATAAATATATTTTGAAACACCCTGTAACTTCTAAATAGTTTTGAAACACCCCATAACTTCTAAATAGTTTTGAAACACCCTGTAACTTATAAATAGATTAATTTATTTGAAACACCCTGTAACTTCTAATTAGTTGGATTCCTTGGAAACTGCGATGTTAGAATTTGTTCAATAGGCGAAGGCTATATGTACAGCATAATTGTTAATTATATATTAAGTTCACTTTGAATGGTATCCTTAATTAAGAGGAATAATATTAATTGTACTTGCTCAGAAATGTAGCCCCCCCCCCCAAAAAAAAAAAAGACGATATCGCCTTCAATAAGAATGTACGTGAAATTAGTTCATCTCATCGTGCACCGATTAAAGAAAGAGAAAAGGTAGAAAGATCCCAAGATATCGGCTCGGCCGCCCTTTTCTTTTTTTTTTCTTTATCAATGAACGATTGCGATAAGAATCTGCAAAAGACCCAACATTAGGTAAAAAAAAAAAAAAAAAAGAGGGCTTTTCACTAACGGTACTTTTCGGAAAAGAGAGGCGTTTTGAAAGTGCTAGTGTATGGGTCGTCCATCTTCGTTGATATCATGCGCTGGAAGATGAAGCTTCACCGAGCACCAATAATTAGGGGACAATTAAGGCGTCAGGTAATCCTTTCTTGAAGGGCTCTCCTTCTATGGTGTAACCCCCCCCCCCTCTCCTCACCCCTTCCTTTCTTTTCCCTCTCCTGTTACATCAGACTTCAGTCGTGCCCTTTCATCTCCAAAGTACTACTCATCAATTTCCCGTCTCATCATCC
>NC_090728.1:46796554-46806554 GCF_036898095.1 Palaemon carinicauda | reverse complement strand
ATTCAGATACATTTTATACAGAGTATCAGTCATTTCTTACTGTTTAATCTTTATGGTTATCGTCTTTTATAGTATTTATAGAAATATCTATACCATAACATTTTCGTAGTTCTAGCGGTTACTTTAAAAGTCTAGAAATTGATGTAAAGACTTATTCTCTTTTGCCAGCATATTGGATCTTTAGAACAAAATGGCTGGGGTTACCCTGCCAATAAAAAAAAAGAAAAAAAAAAGTCAGACGTGTTTGGAAATTTTAAGACGGCGAAGAGTGGTCTCCCATCTCCTTGGCATCATGTAACCCTATGAGAAAGCTGATCTGGACCTTTCCAGCACCTGATAACGATCAGCCAGTCTTTCCCATGTATGCTGGTCATTTTCCGTTGCGTTACTCTACTGCTTTCCCAACGTTATCCCTACGTTTAGGGGTCCTTTGCCTGATGCGCCCTCTCCAATGTCTTCTATCAAAGACATCCTCTTCTACCAAACCTCTTCTCTCCATATCATCCTTCAGCTCATTTCGACATCTAATTCACTTACTCCCTTTTGATCGTTTCCCCGAACAGGTTCCTCCCAAGCCCTTTTGTTACGCCTTACAAGTGTCCTTAATAGAGGAATGTGTCTCAGAAGCAGCCTTGCCAGACACATCTCCGAGAACTCGTACCAACCAAGAATTAACTGCCTAGTATCTTCGTTCCAGTCGTTTTAGAATATTCATAATTAAATGGTGCTTTGAGTTAAAAATTTCAAAAAACTGTACTGTCCTACTGAATTAGCCTAAAATCATAGAACATCTTGCTAACGAGTTAAAATCCATTAAAACTTCACAGTTCTGCTTTGAAAATTAAAAAATATTTCAGCATCTGGAAATATAGTTCCAAACCTATTCACAGCGTTAGGTTTTGATCCATTTTTTTATGTATATTTATTCTTTTTTTATGTTCTGAAACATGCACTATAAACACAAGCCAAAATGCCTCATCAGTCAAAAGTTATTTTAAGGTAATTGAATTGCGTTCGATGATGGGTAGTCGAGAGCGTTCATCGAATGTGTTTAAAATCAGGTACCGGTAATTTTTGGAATAATTTAAATTTACTTAGATTTTTTTTTTCTTTTCATCAGAAAGGTTTTGTTGGTATAGGTGATCCCTATTTTATTGGAAATAGGGCTCATTTCAAATTCAAAGGCAAGTAGAAGAACCTTTTATAGTCGTAACCTAATCCAACTCTTCAGCAAAACTGACATATCAGTTTCGGAAAACTTCTCATAATGACGTACATCTTCCTAATAGGAAGCTCTTCGGGAAAGTGGATCGGCATCTGTATAATTAAGTACACAAGTGTGAAACTTGATCCATAAGCCAACCTCGTTGAGTTTTATCTAATGTCCTTTTAACAGAATATTTGGCAGTCGCCGATAGAATATATATAGAACAGATCAGTTGGTAATCGCCGACGGAACGTCAGCAGAAGAATTGGCAGTCGGCGACAGAACATCGGCAGAACAGTTAACAGTCGCCTACAGGTCATCGGCAGAACAATTGGCAGTCACCAACAGAACATGAGAAAATATTAACACTTACAACTATGAATATGTACCAAGTAAACTTTTGACAGCTGAAATAACTTCCTAAAATTCAAATAAATAGGTACCGAGATTTTGGCAAAATTTATTGACAACGGATTTTGCATAATTTGCATTTTGTTTTATGGTTTTATAATTTTTTTTTTTTAATTATCTCATCAAGAAGCGACTATCTTAGGGATGCAACACCAACTTGTGCTCTGAACGAATTGAGTGATTTTGACGAATAATGAATAGTTATCTAGATACCGTATTCTCTTTTTATATTTAATTTTCGATATGAAAGTGCCATAGAAAAGTATATGGAAACTAGATAATTTGCAGCTTCTTTTTGTGGTGTTAAATATTTGAAGGATATTTTTTTTTTTTTTTGACTCGACGGGTAATTGTTTATGGTATCATAATTGTGTGATTAATATTTCAAACGTTATGTAAACGATATTGTATATTGCATAGGCCATCTGATAGTTGCTTTGTCCCGTATGAACTAAAATGCTCTTGTCAATCCTTGGATCAAGGTGTTCACGTTTTACCCTGCCAGAGTTAGTTTCATATTTAATCTAACCAAACCCTGCAAACGATACCAACTCTCTTTATCCGACTTCTCAAATATGGCGAAACCTTTTCCGTTAATAAAGTTACTATTATTATTATTATTATTATTATTATTATTATTATTATTATTATTTGCCAAGCTACAACCCTGGTTGGAAAAGCAGGATGCTATAAGCCCAGGGGCCCCAACAGGGAAAATAGCCCAGTGAGGAAAGGAAACAAGGAAAAATAAAATATTTTAAGAACAGTAACACTAAAATAAATATTTCCTATATAAACTATAAAAACTTTAACAAAACAAGAGGAAGAGAAACTAAGGTTATTTGTTATGTTTGGTATTTTCATGTCAAACGGGATAAAAAGAAAGAAGAAAGATTTTGAACATGAAAATTATGATCAGAAAGCTAAAAGGATATTGAAAAAAAAGTATAAGGAATTATCACGCACATCCGTCTAGGAGATGATGGGGGGGGGGGGGTGACCCTTACCCCACAAAACCCCATAATCTATCCCCATTGCCTCTCCTATACCTCATAGACAACGCCGTTTGACTTAAAAAAAAAAATAAAAAAAAAAAAAGGAAAAAAAGAACAACCGCCATCCGTCATGGGGTATTACCTCACCGTAACAACGTTATTAATCTCTAATTATCTTTTTACTTAAGAACCTGTGATTAAGTATTACGCTCTTCTTTTTTTTATTATCAACAACTTTGGTTGTCTTTTTCTTCCACTTCATGTTAATAGTTTTTTGTTTCGTGTCTCCTTTCTCCACCATCCTGTCCCATTTTTTTTTCATTTCCTTAATTAAATTTTTCTTGGTTTTTTAAATTCTCTGTATATTAGAACCGAAAGATATATACACACACAAATATATATATATATATATATATATATATATATATATATACACACAAACATTATATATATATATATAGATATAGATATATATATATATATATATATATAGATATATAGATATATAGATATATAGATATATATATATATATATATATATATGTATCCAGTATATTATATTTCTCATTCAGAACTGAATGGTATGTTAATACTCTCTTTCTCTGTGAGAGCAAGAAGGTATGTGTTATCTATCTTTGAACCGTAAATTCGTTTAAATATTTATCTGTAATTCAGAAAAGTCTACATTGAAGTATAAATCTGTACAAGTCATGCAAGATTTGCAGTAACCGAAATAAAATAAGAAGAAATAGTTTGTAAAGAATTGTCACTATCGCAGCAGTTAACTACTTAATTTATTTGTTTTCTTCTGCCTTTTACTTTTCATTTTAAATTTCGTTACCTATGGGGTTAGTGTCGTCAGTATACCTCATGCGATCCACAGTAGGCATTACTGAAATGTCTTACCACTCACTTTTTAGTCTTCTACTTAGCTTCCGTTCACACTTTCTTCCTCCTTGGTGTCCAACCTTTAACCTTGACGTCATAATGCAACTGCTGGGGTTTCCTTCAGCTTCCCCTTGGGGCTAAATTCTCCCCTCCCCCCCTGACCCCAGCGTGGGAGTTTTTGACCAAAACTGTAAATGAAATACAGTTTAAAAGTTCTATACCAATTGTTTTTTTTTATTTCCTGTAGGACATTTTAATTTGGATAGCTATACGGCATATATTTAGAATGGCTTATAGTATGTTAACGTTCTTTGATATCCTAATAGATTTATGCTGATCCTTCTCAACGGCGCCCCGCATTGCCAAGGAATATTTTTAATACGGCATCCATAACCAACTTAATGTTAATGGAGTAGGTCTACAATTTGTATTACGTTCAGTGCGGGAAATTAAGTGGTAAATAGCCTTCCCGGCCCCAGTGCCTGCCCTTATAGCATAGATTCTATAGATTTCCATCAGTCCTAAAGTGCAAAAAGCTATTGACACTATTATACAAAAGTTTTTTTTCCATTTTTTTTTTAAATTGGATATGTAATTATATAATGTTAGGCCGTCTTTGTACCAAGATATACAGTATTTACGGTTCTTTGTCTCCAAAGTAGTGTTAGCATTACCATTCTGACACTCTTCATTCTCTCTCTTGTTGACATTTATTTGCATTCGAAACCCTCTGTCCGCAAATATTTGGTTTTAATATATCGTAATGGTAGTGTGTAAAGTTGGTCTCTGGTGTATGGTATTTCTCTTACCGAGTTATTTCCCATACTAGCCCAATTATTATTATTATTATTATTATTATTATTATTATTATTATTATTATTATTACTTGCTAAGCTACAACCCTAGTTGGAAAGGCAGGATGGTGTAAGGCCAGGGGCAACAACGGGGAAAATAGCCCAGTGAGGAAAGGAAGCAAGAAAAAATAAAATATTTTAAGAACAGTAACAATATTAGAATAAATGTTTCCTACATAAACTATAAAAACTTTTAACTAAAGAGGAAGAGAATTATATAGAATTGCCTCTTAATGTGAAGATGGCTTTAGTTCATTTTAGAGATTTTTGACGACGTAACCTAATTTTCTGAATTAGAATTGTAAGATATGTCAGATTTGTTTTCTGTAATGATACCAGGTTTTTCATGTATGTTTGGATAAATCTGCTGATTGATAACGTGGAGATAACTAACTTTAAGAATATCTTTTATATTAACCGTATAGGCTAATTGTGTGTTTGCATACGGATTTTATTGCCTGTGGTTAGGTTTTTTCCGTCATCTTATCTTGAAGCTTTGAAGGGATCGTAAGAGACCAATTACATTAGGAAGTGATTGAAGGGAGATTCATTATATTCGTTTATAATGTTAGGTGTTGTATTCTTAATTGACAAGTTATGATGGAGAGAGGTTTTCCTTTGCCAAATATAATTTTCTCAATTGGTTTTCCACGCTATAACAAGCGCCATTACTTTTCATTATTGGCTAATGCATTTCAATAAACTAGTACCGTGCAATTTTGATGACTGCTGAAAGATACGGCGTGGAAACGTGATTTTTTATTGAATATAGTTTTTCGAAGGTTTTTCAAGTGTGTAGGAGTTGTTGACATGTCATAAATCAGTTTGAGGTTTAATGGTTGATACATGAAACTTTTATTTTAATTGATGAGCAAAATACATTATGCTGAAGAATAATCTGCATGAATTTCTCAGTAAACCTGCTGGTAGTAAAATTCACATTTTGTGCTGTTTTGTTTACGCTTATATAGGGTAGTTTTGCGCATACGTACACTGTTAAAAGAACCGTTATTTTAATCAGAAATTCTCCGTAAAAATATACTGTTCTCAGGCGTGTTTTAGTAAAATACCAGTGACCGTAATATTTACCTTTTGTTATTATATTTTACTGGTTGGTGACCGTAATATCACTCCTTTACGTCAATATATCCGCTTTGTAAAACGGTAAATGCCTGGCAACATTTATTCCAGGATTTTTACAGAGTTTTAACGGCAACATTTTAACACCAGTTAAAGACTTAGCGACTTCATAGATCCACTTAAATACATTTTCAGTCATTAAAAATGAATGGGGATAAATTTATTGTTGTGTAAATGTTGTTAGGAGATCCAAGAGAAAAGTAACCCAGGTTACGAACAGTAATTATTACAGGTTAACCAGTCTTGACGTTGTCATCTGTTGCACTTTCTGCCCTCGTGATATCATTTTGGAATTAGTTTGTTTCAACTTATCAAAACTGTTCGTCTTTTATTACCGCATCATTACCATACTTTTTTTTTTTTTTAATAGATTTAAGGAAACTTGAAGATATGAATTAAGTACTTGATTTCTTCGTTGCATCTTAAGACACCAGTTAAATATTACGTTGGACAGATTACACTTTAGAGAAGTACCTCTGAAACATTCTTTGAAAAGCTCGAGTCTCTCTCTCTCTCTCTCTCTCTCTCTCTCTCTCTCTCTCTCTCTCTCATATCGTTAGGTTAAGTCAAGCAGAACTATCATTGACAAATTAGAATCGCTGTTAACATTCTGCTTTTGCTTAATGATTTGATGTTTTTAATGCTGCCTCTTATTGATTTGGTCCGCTGAACACCTCTTGATGATATAAGAAATCAATTGCTGCTCAAGTAGAAGAAATGGCAGCAATAAGATTTTAAAGTTTCGTTTAAGCATCAGTGACTTTATTAGGTTCAATTGGAGTTACATAAATTGGAATTCCATATCTTTGTTGCAGCGTTTTAGTAAATTATTCAAGTTTTCTTCATGGAGTAGACCTGTTGTCTTTTTGTGTTGGGTTTCTCTGCTTGGTTTATCGTCATCAAAAGTTGAAGGTCATATGAGGTCGTAAACTTTTCGCGCTAATAACATTTTACTGTTCAAAACAGTGTGTATGAAAATGATGTTTGCCTTTGCAAAGTTGATTATCTTAACCTTTTTTATTTCTAAGTAATTTTTTGTTCTGTAGAATGCAAATCCTTCACTAGTTGATACACACACACACACACACACACATATATATATATATATATATATACAGTATATATATATATATATATATATATCATCAATTATATAAACTATATTTGGCTTATTTTATGTTTTTTTTACTACAATTGCAGTAATAGGTTCGTGAGACATGTGTGAAGAAATAATGAGAAATTATTATAAGAATTGTTTATATTTTGAATAATAAAGGTTTGGGTATTATGCAGATGTGAATAATGAAAAATTAGGTATTATTTAGATGTGAATAAGGAAGATTTATTTATTAATGAGATGTCAACAATGAATAATTAAGTTAATATTTTGATGTCAATAATGTAAATTTAGTTATGATTTTGATGTCAATAATGAAAATGATGGTATTTTGCAGATGTGAATAATGAAGGTTCAAGTATTATGGAGATTTGAATGGTGAAAATTTAGGTATTATGGAGGTGTGAATAATGAAAATTAAGGTATTATGCAGATGTGAATAATGAAAATTTAGTTATGATGTGAATAATAAAAATTTAGTTATTATTTTGATGTTGATAAAGAAAATTAAGATAATATGCAAAAGTGAATAATGAAGGTTTTAAGTATTATGAAGATGTGAATAAGGAAAATTTAGGTATTACGGAGGCGTAAATAATGAAAATTAAGGTATTATGCAGGTGTGAATAATGAAGATTTACGTATTATGTAGATGTGAGTTAAAAAAAAAATTAAGTTATTATGCATATTTTTTATCACCAACGACTGTCATTTGTTAAGTATTTTCTTCACGAATATCTGGTTTCTCAAGTTTCTAGTACGTGAGAATAACCATGTGATTTATCCTAGAGAATATCTTCGATACTGGTAATAACTTTATATTGTTTTTCCTTTTTTTTGTTGGTAATTATTCTAGTTATATCTAGAATTATTTGGTGGTACCAAATCGTGGAATTTTAGGTGGCGTACTTTAAACAATATTGAATTGTTTTGATAGAAGGCTTAAAATTGATTTACATACCCATCTGCGTTGTATTTGTTAGCACTGTTATATCTATTTAGTCATACGTATTTAATGTACTGTATATATATATATATATATATATATAATGTAAATATATATATATATATATATATATATTTGTGCGTATATATATATATATATATATATATTTGTGCGTGTATATATATATATATATATATATTTAGATATATATTTTATTTATTTATATTTATATTTATTTATTTGTATTTGGTATTTACGCATACTAGACGGCGATCACTAAGGCCTACACATTTCTTGCTTTTTATTGAATTAGTGGTGACACCCTTCAAAAAAAATATCCATTTTTATCGTTTCTGTAAACATTGACATTTTTTAAAGAGGGAGAGAGATAGCAGGCTATTCAAAGATTACAGAAGCACAATGAAGACATCGTCACCTTCAGTTAAGGCAATCACCGCATTAATATTTATCTCAAAATGGCCAGTAGACAAGAGATGATAATATTAAAAGAGAAGCGATAATCATTAAGATATGATAAACGAAATAAATCAAATTGTATCGCGTTTGATGTCGTGCTACCTCATTAACATTCCTCCGCTGGACAGACTTATGATAGCTGGGGTTGGTACTGCCACCCCGGTACTGCTAATGATACCGAGGGGGGACCTGCATGTTAACTACACAGTAGCCCAGGATACATACTTTAAACCAACGTATGATTCGGTTATCTTAAGTGGAAACTCCTGTTCGATTTAATAGAGAACCTTGCTTGGCTGTATTTTGGGATGCGACATGTCCCCACTGAGAGAGAGACAGAGAGAGAGAGAGAGAGAGAGAGAGAGAGAGAGAGACCCACGTCGAAATTCTTGCTTGCCTGTTTATTGTTGTTGTTGACGGTTAAGGGAAATTTTTTTGAATTACAAAAGTTTGTTTAAGATTCCGAGAGAGAGAGAGAGAGAGAGAGAGAGAGAGAGAGAGAGAGAGAGACCCTCGTCGAAATTCTTGCTTGCTTGTTTATTGTTGTTGACGGTTGGGGGGAAATTTTTTGAAATTACAAAAGTTTGTTTTAGATTCCGAGAGAGAGAGAGAGAGAGAGAGAGAGAGAGAGTACGTCGAAATACTTGCTTGCTTGTTTATTGTTGTTGACGGTTAGGGAAATTTTTTTGAAATTACAAAAGTTAGAGAGAGAGAGAGAGAGAGAGAGAGAGAGAGAGAGAGACTTGACTCCACGTCGGAATTCTTTCTTGTCTAGTATTGTTGAAGTTTTTGGGCTAATTTTTTCAAGTTACAAAGTTTATTGATTAAGACACTTTGGGAGTGCAAATATTATACTGTCATCATTAGACTTCCCTTGATTGCTTGCTAGTATTAAATAGTTTTATTTATTACCCTATATTGTAATGAGCTGAAACGCTTGTTTCACCGTAACTCTAAAAGGGACGTTCTGAATTTATATGATGGTCTTGATGTAGTTTTTGGACATATTTCTAATAGATGTTAGTCTTATAAAACAAAGAGGGAGTGAGAAAGTATATTTGATATACCATGTAATTCGTTTTATTTTTATATTGAAAATTAGCCTGGTAATAGGTTTTACAAACAATTACACAACAAACAAAAATAGAAGATTTCGGTACATAAAAATGAACAGTTGCTCATTGTACATGAAAATGTATAGTTGCTCATTGTACTTCGAATAGAAAACTAATACGTTGTAATCTAATGTAACGCAACTTTTTGTACCCACCATTTCACACAAAGCGCCATTTTCCTTTTCGTAATTCTAACTTTTTAAAATATAAGGCGTGGCGTCTGGTAACAATAAGTATCCTGCTACTCTGCAGTATAAGCAGTCAGTCTACATAAGTAATTAGTAGAACGACAAACAGAAATACATGAATTATAAGTATTGTTGATAGAAAGGAATAAGATTCACACAATATTTGCAAGGGATAGTCGGTTTTATCTACACACACGCACACACATATATATATATATATATATATATATACATATATATATATATATATATATATATATATATATATATATATATATATATATATATATTATCAACGAGAATGTATGCCCATCATAGGTAATAACAAGATAATAAAATAAAAATGTTTCAAAGCATGTATGAATCTTATTGAATGCTATGTATTATTCACATTAGCATTTCTATTAATCTTATTGTTATTATTATTGCTCTTGTTTTGATGTCAGTTCTTTGTAGATATCCTCTACAACGAGTCAGATCCTTTAGGAACCGAAGACTCGCCGTAAGCAAGAATTAAGTTTATGCATCAGGCCCCCCGACAGATTCTTCTTAGTGGTCAAACATAAGATTCCCTTTTTCCGCGGATCTCCGTCGGTTGTCAATCCCAGGCTTAATGAAGACTTACACCACCCAAGCTGATACGTGAAGGTGCATATAAGTAC
>NC_090728.1:46778560-46788554 GCF_036898095.1 Palaemon carinicauda | reverse complement strand
CATTAACCGTAGGCATTTCTGGATAAGACTTGTTCTGCTAAATATATTTATATATCTTTTCTAGTATCAGTAAATCTTTTTATTTTATTTAGAGACTTCAAAATGAAAATGTTATTTTCGCATTGCATTTTTTTTCGGCTTTAGTCGACTATTTTATCCTGCCGAATTCCTTGCAGTCAGGATAGTGTGAAAACGTGCAGTAACGCCGTCAAAATATTCTCCCTTCGGGAAATGGATGGGCGTGACCCATCATCATGCAGGAGTCATTTTAAAAGATCTGAAAGTTGGTGGTGGGAGTGATTTTTTTTTTTCCTGGTCTCCATTTTCCTTCAACTGCTCTGTAATGAAAGAAATACGAAAAGGTTTAATACATTTTTTTTTCTTCCCCTCACTGCCGTCAAATTCAGTTCGGTACTCCCTCGCACACACGTAGTCTTTCCGGTACATCGCACAAGCGGTTCCGGTCCGGCGCCTTGCAACATTGTGCATGATAAATGGTTGATAGATTGCACACGATAATGCACTACTCCCATGAGAAGTTTCAGGTGAGTGGATGCAACGCTAGATATCTCATGAGTCAAAAGCTGTTTTGGGCAGAAGATATCGAGTGTGGGCCAAAAGCATCTGGGCAGCCAGAAATTCCCGGTATGCTGATATAGTGTCGTAGCCGGAGGACCCCCAATTTAAAACTTCGGATCACGCTCGGCATTTATGATAGGGCCAAATTCCTCCTCCTCCTTCCCATGATGGCGGAGTTGACCTGGAAAGCAGTAGCTGTTAACTTGAGAGGAAGAGAAGTGGACGAGAGAGAGAGAGAGAGAGAGAGAGAGAGAGAGAGAGAGAGATTTGTAGCTATTTTTACATACCTATTGCTGTATGCCAATTTAAATCTAAACAAGCCAAAAACTTTGAAATAACGTCTATACTGATCATAGATGAATTTTATAAGAGATTAGAGAATTGTCACATGTAGTTATTCTTATTCATCATGATTCGTCCACATGTAAGAAAATTCCAAAATATAGCCATCCCCATCTTCACGAGATTTTTACCCTCATTTACGTAACATGTGGAGACGTGCAAAATTTGAAAGATTTCGTGTTGTTTAGAGAATTTTAAGATAATTCATGGTTGGATATTTCTCAGAGAATATTGCAGGCGTTGAAAGGGAGAGGCTGGGTGTTAAAAAAGGCATTGGAGAAAATACTAACAGTTGACGCCTCTCTCTCTCGTGAAGATCGAAGGAAATGTTCTCTGTCATTTATGGTTCTAGATTGGATGGTTGAATTTGTTTATGCTTGAGGGAGCCGTGATTACGTTTTGATTTTCTGATTCGACCTTTATATCCAGTGGTTTGATCAAGACCTCGAGTAAATAGTGATAAAGTTTCAGCTTTTATTAGAAAAAGAAATGTTCATGTTTATTTTTATTCTGCTTTCCTATATACATGCGAAATATCGCGTTTTTTTATAAATAAATCAAATGACGATCCATGATGTAGCAGTAATTGTGATACTTTCTTATGTATTTTTCTGTATTTCAGAAGCGAAAATACTCGGGTAAAAGGTAGATAACTTATTTTTCAGTGATCTTGGGAATCTATATGTTGGTAGGAGAAGTAACGTTACTCTGGTTGAGATGGGTAGTATAGACAAGCACCTGCTTCCCACAGTTATCCGAATCAGTTTGTGAAAGATAACTCCTCTCTTAAGATAAAGTTTGTTATGTAATGTGTATATATATATATATATATATATATCTGTAATATCTATAATATCTATAATATCTATATATATATATTATATATATATATGATTCTAGGTAAATTGCTCGAAAGCTAATTGCTCGAAGTCAATTGCTCAAAAGGTCATTTCTCGAACATTCAATTAATCGAAAGACACATTTCTCGAAAAGCTGATAATTTAAAGAAAACAGCTAGAGTTTGTTTTTAATGAAAATAATAGTAATTATTTGGTTAAGCAAATAATACCAACAACTAATATTCATAAATTTATTTGTCTTTACAATTAAAAAGCAAAGAAAAATAATAGAAAATGGAAAGTGTTACAATTCATAAATTTATTTGTCTTTACAATTAAAAACAAGGATGCGAAACTGTATTCGATACCTTATTAATATGAAATATTGTGAGCAACACCTCTTAAATATTCTTCAACATTTTCCATGTTACTATAAAATGTTACAATATTCTGTAATCTTTGTACACAATCACGGTATTTTTTTCTGCTTCCTACTTCATTCACACCTCCGACAAATTGCTCGATTCGCATCTCCTGTAAACTTTGTTCTCGCAGCATTAGCGTCGTACATAGTCGTGAGTCCTCTTCCTTTTATTTTTCTATAAAGGCTCTGACAAAAAAAAAAAAAAAAAAAAAAAAACCACCCACGAATTTTAGATCCTGGAAATTCTTGCTCAATTGCCTTAACCACCACGAATTTTAGATCCTGGAAATTCTTGCTCAATTGCCTTAACCACCGTCAGTTCAAAATTGATCATTATAGTCAAAGGCTGGAATGTAGGAATTTTTTTCTTTTAAAGCCACAAGGAACTTCTTATAGGTTTCTTTAGTTTTGTTAGGTAACAGTGGGTATACGAGAGGCATAATTATACCCGATTTCAAACCGGGTATTGTATAGAGTTGACCAAAAATCGAGGGTACAGTTTTAAAGGTTCCGTCAGCATACCAATTCTCCGATTGAACTAAGCTGTCGAGATTCTTTCTTGTCGCAAAAATCAATATCCGAGGATTTTTTGGACCGTAGTCATAGATAAGAAATAAATCCCCTTTGTTTGTAGTTGTAAACTCTTATAGGTTTATAGGTCTATAGGTCGCTCATGAATGGCAGAGGCAAGGGACAGTGACATTGCCCTAGCGATTAGAACAATGTCCTAGAGACTGACCATATATTATATGATCAGTGCCCAAGCCGCCTCTCCACCTAAGCTAGGACCAGGGAGGGCAGGTAGTGGCTGCTGATGACTCAACAGATAGACCTATAGGCTCCCCCAAACCCCCTAACCTTAGCTCACAAGGATGGTAAGGTTGCTGACACGAATGGCGCTACCGAGTCTGAGTGGCACTCGAACCCCCGACTGGCAAACACCAGGCAGAGACGTTACCAATCAGGCCACAGATCGAGAGAACTCTTAGGCAAAGCTTGTCCAAAATCTTTTCTTGCACGTGTATTTCGGATGGTTCTTTTCATATTTTCTACTGTAGGGAGCTTTACCAGCTGCAGTACAACTTACTTCTGCTGAGGAATATGATACAATATCTTGATAAGGTTCCACAATGATGTAAGACGTGTATGAAAACTAGTTGTATATTTATAGATATTACAAAAAAAACTTAGAACTTTCGTCCATCATCTGTAGACTTCGTGACCAAGTCCACAGATGATGGACGAAATCTCTAAAAGATTTTGTAATATCTACAAATATACACCTAGTTTTCATACACGTCTTACATCATTGTGGAACCTTATCAAGATAACAAGGAAGGACGACATTGTACTTGTTTGCACCATGATACAATATATTTGGGGCGTATCTCTACTATTCGCCGCATGTTCTTTCACCTTCTCCATTACTTTAGCAGCTTCAAGTCCACTAGCATCTCCTGCATGATTATGATTTCCACTTTGTTTCATAATGCTATCATCTAGAGTAATGACACGAGTAGAGCATTTCCTTTATTTGGACATTTCACATTTCCAATATATTTTATAGCTCACTGATTTATCCTTTATATATAAGTAACCATCTAAAAACAATTTCTTCTTTCCTTTTTTCGCTTTGTACAAAACTTAAATCCATCGTTATGGTTCTGAGTTTCTAACGAAAGTTATGGAAATCAAAAAAGGTGAACTGATGAAAATAAAAGAATAAAAAATAAAAAAATGTTCAGATAATGGTTTAGACAATGGTTTAATGGTCAAGATAATGAAACTTAGTTAATGTTTATTCGGCTTTCGAGAAATGGGTCTTTCGAACAATTGATAGTTCGAGCATTTAGGTTTCGAGCAATTGATTTCGAGCAATTTACCGGATACCTATATATAAATATATATATATATATATATATATAATATACATATATATATATACATATATACATATATATATACATATATATATATATATATATACATATATACATACATACATACACATATACATGCATACACGTACATACACACACGTACATACACACACATACATACACATATACATACATACACATATACATACATACACATATACATACATACACGTACATACAGAGAGAGAGAGAGAGAGGAGAGAGAGAGAGAGAGAGAGAGAGAGAGAGAGTTGAACGTATTTAAAACAAGGGACATATTTTGACAATGTAATATCTATTAAGAACATCATTGCTTCTATCAAATTTACAATTGTTTTTCTTTACGACATGAACTTTTAATTGATAACGTAAACATCCAATAGTCCTGGAGATATTAGTATTTGCTCAAGATTTTGATATAACTGTAAATGCCCTAAAATTAAATCTGATGATGCTTGAGGATCCTATGATTAGGAAATCTATTTCGATCGAATTAGAATACACAGCGATAAGTACGATAATAATAATAGTAATGATGATTATCTCCATTATATAATCAAGTGCAAGTGTGTGGCTATCTATCTATCTATATATCTATTAATCTATATATATATATATATATATGTATGTATGTATGTATGTATGTATGTATGTATACATACATACATACATACATACATACATACATATAGATATAGATATATAAGAATTAACCGGTGATGAGGTGTGGGACAGAGGTAGATGGAGAAAGCTGAACAGAAACATCGACCCCACATAGAAGTTAGAAAAGATGTAGACAAAGAATATATATATGTATATATATATATATATATATATATAATTATATATAATGTACATACATGTATGTGCATATATATATACATATATTTATATATATATATATATATATATATTGGTCACGCTCATCTCTCTCGTCCCTCGGGTAGGGGGAGAAGAGTAGTCATACCCTGGTGAGAGGGGTATGCCTGTGTGTTTGTGGATATTTATCAAAATATTGAGCAGTCATTTTTGACGAGTCGCACACATTCGTAATAATAATAATTCCTTTTGCTTTCTTAGTGACGAACTAGTGTTCAGGATATTTCTCCGAAGAGAAAATAGTCATAAGACGTACTTGATCAAGGTTGTCATTTTCTCATGATAATAGACTATTGAAGATTTCATATGGAAGGTTTGGTTTGGTAACATATGGAAAAGTTTAGTGATTTATCCTAAGTTTAATAAGTGAAAGTATCTTGTAAGTATTTGGCCATTGAGACTTCCAAATAATCGAAAATTCTTTGGTAAAGGACTCTCTCTCTCTCTCTCTCTCTCTCTCTCTCTCTCTCTCTCTCTCATTATGTCATTAGTTCTTACACATTCACTCCTTGTGATTTTTTTCCCGTTTACCTTCGAGTGTCTTTCCCACTAGTGAGCACTTCTATCTCAATATTTCATTCTTTCTATCGCATCTCCACCTTGAAAACATCCTCCCTCCTCTACCAGCAACCGCCCCCCCCCCCCCCTCTACCAGCAACTGCCCCCCCCCCCCCCTCTACCAGCATCCCTAACTGGTGACCCTCCCCAAACCCCTAGCCCCAAGAGTGTACCTTCGCCTTACAGGGGCGTAGAACTTAGACTCTCTGCTCAGACAGAAACAGCTTTGGTCAAGATAAATTCACCACGACTATGCAAATAATGCAGACGAAACCGAAATGCAGGAGAGAGAGAGAGAGAGAGAGAGAGAGAGAGAGAGAGAGAGAGAGAGACCCTGCATATGCATTACCTGCTGTTTAGACTTAATGGCTCTAACAGGTATGCCGAATGAGATGTTACAGAGTGACTCCTTTGAAAAAGAAAAAAAAAAGGTATTTTTTACCTCTCTCTCTCTCTCTCTCTCTCTCTCTCTCTCTCTCTCTCTCTCTCTCTTTTATGGAAAGCAAAGCATGTTAAGAATTGAGAAACATTAAAAATTGGTGTTGCTTAATATCTTTATACCTTTAAATTGTCTTTAGTGTAATGACTTTTTTTTTTTTTTTTTTTGGTAACTTATATGGAATCTGATTTTTGTGAATGAAACAAACAATGGAATTTAGTTTGTGTTTCGAGTTGTATTTATGGAAGGCAAAATTTACGTGTCTTATTACTTATATTTGTAATATTTGCTGCTCTTTTACTGTAAACCCACGTAGGTTAGGTGTTTAGAAACAATCCTCCCTTATATAATAAAAAGAAAGTGTCTGGCTATATATAAATATATTTCTTTCCTGTCACGGTGAGCGGCAGGGGAGAGTGGTCGTCATACATTGGTGAAAAGGGGGTATCCCGAGAGGTACACTCGGAAACTACAATCTCCCACAAATTGCAGAATCGGCGGGGTGTAGTTCGCAAAGGGAGAGGGATTGGGAAGGGTTGAATGTGTGTGCGCGCGCGCGAGTGCATATATTTGTAAATATTTAGCCGTCATTTTTGACGGATCACGTACACTAGTTTGAATATATGTCCGGACAACTTTTGTTAATAGTTTATCCTTCTTTCTTACACCAAAGAAGTTATACTGATGGTTTTTGTTTTTATGTTCATACTGTATATAGGAATATTAGCAGTATTAATGAAAGGAGCGATTGCATTTTGGGAAAGATGTGAATGTAAGAGTTTCTGGGATTGAATTTTCTGGTGGTATCGATTTCTCAGCCTTTGCTTCAAATGTTCCAGGTTTAAGAAAAAAAAAAAAACCTACGCACCATTACCATATGTAAGGAAGCCAGAATTAATTTTTACTCTGGTTAATTAGTAAATAGGCAAATTAACTTGATGGTGAAGTTACCATTTAAGAGGACTTACGTCATCGTAGTTTAGGTTTGTTTGTATGTCTGTATGCGACTGGGAACACGCCATTACATATTTTGGAGAGATTGGAATGCAAACATTTGGAAGTAACAATTTTGGGGTTTGTATTCAGTTTTGTAGGCTCAAGGAACCGAAGCAATGTTCATATTTACCATTTATTGTGGCAACCGTATTAATTTATTACCTCCTTCAAGAAGGTTACACTACTAGTAGTGCTACTACTGCACGTCACGTGGTACACTGTAAGCATTACTACTTAAGGATCATTGCTGTGTACCTTCGGCCCCTAGCTACGCCCTCTTTTTAGTGTTTTACTTTACCTCCAATCCTGCCTCCTTTTTTTCCAATTTATTGTCGAAATGCGTACAACTTTGACTTCATAGTAGCCTACATATGCGGGATTTTTACCCAGGTGAAGCTCGAAGCGGAATAACCTCCCCGGCCCTATCGCTGGGCTATACGGGTAAAATTTCTAAATACGTACCAGCACATATACAAAGAAGTTATGTTTTCGTGTTGATTTGTTTGTTCATGTCATGGACTTTTTTGAAATTTTTACCAAATTTTGGTTCCGTTACGGGGAACATATTCTATTTCTGTAGAGATAGTGAATGGTCCTTCAGGAGGAAGAACCTTTAAGGCGTTAACCTTTGTCTGTTACCTGCTTGGTTCATGCTTAAGATCGATTGATTGATTTAGAGTTTTCAGGCATCCTGTCATGCTTAAGAACACCACTCATATAATGCATTCGCAATTGAAGATATAAGCCCTTATTTCCGATTCCATCTTATAACCTAATTTTTATTGAACCGTTTACATAGAACAGAAGAGGTTTGATGGAAGAGGATGTCTTTGATAGAAGTCATTGTAGAGGGTACATCAGGCAACCGACCCTTTAATGTAGGGATAACGGTGAGAAAGAAGAAATTTACCACATAAGATAGATGCACTTGTTGAATCCTTTGCCACATGAACAAAGATTTTACTCTCCACTTCATTATCTGTCGGGTAATGAAGGAAGAAAGGAGTGTGATAAATGCGATATTTAACGTTGCGAAAAGAAATCCAAATAAAATAAAACCGGTGAAGAAGCCACCATGTATCCTCATCCACAACGGGCAACGAGACATAACGGGCGCATTGAGAAGAATGAGAGGGCATATATGGCCAAAGATCCCTCCCAGATGCTTTGTATTGCAAGGGTAGTCGAACAAGCGAAGGGAAACCGACGAGGTAGCTTTACTTATGATGCTTATCCCTCTGTGAGAGGGATGGCAAACTTCCTCTATGAGAGAGAGAGAGAGAGAGAGAGAGAGAGAGAGAGAGAGAGAGAGAGAGAGAGGAGGGGGGGGGGGGGTTGAGGGTGGAGGTTTGGGGTGGGGGCAATTTCCTATTAATATTTAGTATGTGGTTTCATTTGATTGGTTATCCCACTGAATGGGACAAGCGCACAAGAAAGAGAATGACAGAATAGTTCGTGAGGAATAGTTTTAGATATATATATATATATATATATATATATATAATATATATATATATAATATATATATATGAGAGAGAGAGAGAGAGAGAGAGAGAGAGAGAGAGAGAGAGAGAGAGTGTGTGTTAGTTAGTTAGTTAGTTAGTTAGTTAGTTAGTTAGAATTATTATCTCCCTTCTTTTTACGTACTATGTTGTTTTGTGGTTATTAATCAAAACAATCTTTTTTTGTCAACGGTCCACCTCTTCATTGATGTATATGGCTTGTTGACACTCAAAATTTCATGTAAATAATATTCTTTCAACAGTGGTAAGAAGCTTTTTATTATTATTATTATTATTATTATTATTATTATTAAAGTAGCAAGTCACATCGTCTTTCTATCTTAAATGTAATTTTACTCTTGTCGGTCCCATTTAAAGTTTGGTGTTTTCAAATGCAGAATATACGAGGATACGGTGCTTTGCCGAAAGTTTTCGTTTATAAAATTAATAGGCTCCTAACTGCATCACGTTCAAAAATGAATGAAAAGAAGCTATGGGAAGGAAAGGTTGGACACCAAAAGTAATTATTTCCATAGGTGTGTGTGCACACGCGCTTTTTTTTCTGTTTGCAATTTTTCGTCGCATTTTGGACTTTTTATCAAACCTTCGCTATTTAATCATGAATTTAATCTTGACACCTGTGCTCCTACTAAGCTTTTATTTTTCTCCTCTGTTCTTCATACTTTTCAACAACCAAAGAGAGATAAGTGACAGTTTGTCTCTTTACTGTAATTGACATTAAAGGGACCACATTATTGTTCATTGTAAACAAGAGAAAGTTTGTAATAAACACTCCTCAGTAGCTTCTCAGGAGTCCTTTCTTCTGTTAAACTGGTTTTTGGGGCTTTCGAATGAATTATTTTATCTCTTAATTTATGTGCTCTTTGAAAGTGCGTTATAAATGTTAGTCCAACTCCTGCTTATTACAATATATATTTTACTACTCTTCTGTTGATTTATTCCCAGGTGTTTAATTTTTTTATATTTTATGTCTACTAATGGATGACTTTACATCTGGTACATTGATATTGAAGTTTTGGGGTATTAGTTCTTAGTTAGATATTTTCTCTTTTTATCTTCTATTACTCCATAATTATCTTTCATTACATTTTCACTTCTGCCAGTTACTCGATATTGCACATCGTTTTGAATTAATTTTCCTTTCGGGACTTTATTCAACTGAAAAAATCTATCTGGATGGCGTCCCATCTTTTTTATTCAAAGTGTTTACTCCAAGGTTCACTTTTTTATTATATCATAGAGTTCTCGTTGTCTAATGAACATGAATTATAACCTGGTTTCATTTCTGGTCCTTCGAATTCCTTTTGAGCGGCCTAAAAATTTGCTTGATAATCACGTAAAATTGTTTGAAAATCACGTAAAAAATTTCGTGAAAATCACGTAAAATTTTCGTGAAAATCACGTACAATTTTCGTGAAAATCATGTACAATTTTCGTGAAAATCACATAATTTTTTTTTTTTTTTTTTTGAAAATCACGTAAAAATTTTTCTTGAA
>NC_090728.1:46761060-46773560 GCF_036898095.1 Palaemon carinicauda | reverse complement strand
TTAATATTTGTTATACAAAAGAAAATAAATATATATGGACATGAGATTTAAAGTAGTTGCTTCTGCTTTTAAAGATAAAATATGACTTGACATTTGAGAACAAGCATAATGCAGTTTCCAAACCCATTGCATATTAGCACAAGGTTTCTAAGGAAAAGAATAACTACAGTATTATCTAAAAGAAATCTGAAACTGGGTTACTGATAAAAGTCTAGTGATGAAACCTGCTGAAGCATAGGAGCATTCAATTACTTGCATTCAATACATTGCGATAGAACCCTTTTTACTGCCTTACTTCCTCTAACAACCCAGTATTTATTTTTCAGCTGGCTAAGAACATAATTTGGTCCCATGTGTGCGACCTTTTTATGAATATCTCTAATCATAAGATCTGTGAAATGATCCTTACTAGGTAAGATGACTGTGTGCCTTGAAGAAAATGGAAGAGTAGCTGTACTCTATACCAAGCTTGTCACAGAGGGACTTTGTACAAAATGAGGCAGTACTTCCTGTATCTAAAAAGGCATAGGTTTTAACCCTTTTCCCTGTTGGGGCGTGTACTTAAATAGGTACCATGTTCATTCTAGCACTTCTGTCAAACTGAATAGATCCAACAGTAGTCTCTGTCTGATGGTTATCAGGCTTTGGCTCATTTTTATGCAAGAGTGTGTTATGCTCTCCTTTGCAGATGCTACAGATTCGTTTCCGTATACAAACCCTTGCAGTGTGATTACAGGCAGTGCAGTTGAAACAGAAGTTTTTAGTCTTTAAAAATAAGATGCAATCCTCATAACTTTTTGACAGGAGTTTTTATATTTGTCTTAAAAAGTGGTTCCCTTCACAAAACCAGCATCTAATTTTGCTCATATCAATCGCACTACATGCTAAATGAGCTTTGCCAGTACTACCCGATGTTTTTTTATAGCTGTCATCCCTTGACTTTGCAGAAAACTGAGCCCTTCCACATATCAGGTTATTTGCAATTCGAGCTTCCGTTTCAATGAACTCTACTAGGTTAAAAAATTCAACTATGTGGCTACTCTCTTTAAGATAGTCTACCTTCCTTCTCCATTTTTCTTGCATATAAAATGGCAACTTTGCCATGATAGATTGCATTGTCTTTGAATGGTCAACTTCTTTCGCACTTCTCAGAGTAGAGATTACATTTTTATTGTTTGAGAGAAGAATTGCAAATTTGTCCAGCTTTGAGACATCTTCAGCCTTAATTTGAAGGAAATTAATAATCAGATCTATGTAAGAGGCTAAAATTATTTCCGAATTGCCATAGCGTTTTTGCAGCTGCTCACGTGCCCTCCTATAGCCGTGTTTTGCAGGCACGTGCATACCGTTTCACCTGGCCCTGACCACGTTTAGTGTAAAAGAGACCATTGCAATCTAGTCCAGTATTTGTAAAGGGGGGGTTCATAACAGGCTAAGTTGGTGTTTGGTAAATCTGCCCTTTGCTGCTGAAGCATAGGAGCTTTCAATTTCCTGTATTCAATACATTGCGATAGAACCCTTCTTACTGCCTTACTTCCTCTAACAACCCAGTATTTACTTCTCAGCTGGCTAAGAACATAATTTGGTCCCATGTGTGCGACCCTCTTATGAATATCTCTAATCATAAGATCTGTGAAATGATGTTTACTAGGTAAGATAACTGGGTGCCTTGAAGAAAATGTTAGAGTTGCCTTAGAAAGTCTACCACAGACACTCAATACACCTTCCATGTCTACAAATGGTTTCAATTTCCGTAAGCTATTCAACTTTTAACTTTTTGCTGAGAAACCATAGCCATTTCAGTACCATAATGACAAGATTGTACATATTTAGCCAACCTGAATTCAGCTTCATCCAGATCATCTGTTGTTAGTTCTTTGAAAAAATCTCTCTTCAGGATACATAGACAGAATTTTACCAAGTATGCCACAGTCTTTTTCAGTTTATATAAATCTGAAAAACTACAGACTAACTCTGCCACAGAGTCGCTACTAATTCGAGATGTATTTATGTCAAAATATTGCTTTACCTCTGGACCTTCCATCTGTTTATCCTTTAGGTTTATTGGACATACAGGCCATTCAGATGGGGGAGATGATAAAAAACCAGGGCCTGTCAACCACATGTCAGACAGTTTTCTTCTGGTTGCGTGGTCAGCCGAGTTGACTTCTGAGGGTACGTAATGCCACTGTTTTACAAGGGTAAGTTCCTTTATTTTGCTTACTCTGTTTGCTCAAAGGTCTGGTATTTTGCAGAGTCATTATTCAAATATCTTAGAATGGCAGTGCTATTTGTATAAATTGTTATCTCTTCCAACTCTACTGTCAAGGCTTTTGTAAGCTTACCGTAAACTTCTGCAGCCAAAGTTGCTGCGGAAAGCTTAAGTCTCGGAATGGATACCTGCTTTAGAGGACAGACCCTTGCCTTACCAAGCAAAAAGTGTACAGCATTGTTAGATTTCATATAAGCTACAACAGCATAGCCCTTCAAGCTGGCATCACAAAACAAATGTAACTGCAAACTTTCTGACCCACTTATGATATTTCTCTGCACTGAGACCTTAACCTTCTCATTTGGGCCTAACCACTTCCTGATGCATCGCCTCAGATCATCAGTAAAGGGCTCATCCCATTTAAGTCCTTGTCTACAGGTTTCTTGTAGTATAGCTTTTCTTTCAAAAATAAAGGGGGCAGCAAGCCCTAGTGGATCATATTTAGCTGCCAACTTACTACCTATACTTTAGGATTGCTTCTTTCAGGACATCTATCCCTTATTCGATGATTCCAAAACAATTATTATTGGGTATAAGAGAATCATCTATCATTACAATGTAAAATTGTGAGGCTTTGGCATCAGAGAACCATCCCCTCACTTCTCCCGCCTTCTCTATTGTGCTTCTTTAGATATTCTTCTTACACACACTTTTCCAATTTATGTCCATAGGGGATTTTTTAAATCCATTCACAGAAATAATTTCTCCACCTTCATCTTTAAACGATACACCCGAGAGAGAATAGTAGGCATAAGAGGGTCCCAGATCTCCTACACAGACATGGAGGAAGTGAAGGGCAAGAATGTGCTCGTCAAAGACTTTATGATGACTCTTCCTAGAAAGGTCCCTCCAACGGCCAGATCCAGGAACGCCCTTCGTGAAGATGTATTCAACAGAGCCTCGTGCTTTATGATGAGGGAATCTGGTGGGACCTCTCCTTCTGTAAAATGATTTGGGCGGACCTGGTTTACTGGTTTGACACTGACTGGAGCCCCCATCTGGTTCCCCCTGATCACCTTCACAGCAAATCTTGCCTTCTGGGCAAGGGGTTTAATCCAATTTTTTATATCCTCACCTGCTTTTACTAACCCCCTTTTCATCCTGAGAATTTCCCTTGTAATATCATCTATTTCTCTCTGATTTATCTGAAAGAGTTCTTCGATTTTCTTGACCTTAGCATCACATAAAGTGAGATTGATGAATATGTCATTTAGTCTATCTCCAGAAGCATGTATATTTTCTAATACTTCTCTGATAGAAAGTTCGCTATTTCTCAAAATTTTTTTAGATCTTTTAATATTCTCTTTTGCAACTATAAGTCCATCTTTCATCTCATTGAGGCTTTTTTAGGTAGCAAAAACACTTTTCATCTCATCAAGAAGTCCAATGAGCCGCAAATCCACTTCTTTTTTTCCTGGACGGATTCTTTTGTGAATTTGGTTTTTACATTCATTGTTTCTTTTTTCTTGAAAGACTTTTTTTTTGGGGGGATATCTTTTCCTTCTTTACCTCCCCTAATGTTTCGAGCTCAACAATTTCTATCTCAGAAGTCTTCTTCTTAGGTGCCATCCCCCTTTTTTTTGCCTTGCCTTCCTGGTCTATTTTAGTTCTACTTCTAAAGAATAATAACTACACTTTCACTAAATTACATATAGTGTGGCTGGCTTAGTTAGACCAGCCTAGAAAAAAATAAATTAGTGGGAATAAAAGATAGGAAGTGAGCTGAGGAGGTAGTGGATGGTCAGTTCCTCACTCTATTATAATACTAGCCTTCACCTTTTCCATATCATAACCACATCAGGATGTATTGCAACAAGAAATGGACCCAAAGGCAGGTTTCCTCTTCTAAAATAAAGATGCTTTTGATCTCAGTTTTCAGCTTCCATAACCAAAATTAGTTTTGAGATGGGTCGAGTCATCAGATTTCCATTCAATCTGATGGAAACTGAACGTACCAAACCATCTGTCGAAGGTTTCACTTCTGTTACTATGGCCAAAGGCCATTTACTGTATGCCTGGGTTGTGATGGATCATTTAATAGAACAACATCACCTGGCTTGACATTCCTTTTTCTTGAAAATCACTTTTGTCGCTCCTGTAATCTTTGCAAATATTCTTTTGACCATCTATCCCAAAGTATGTCTGCAAGATACTGAATCTGCATCCACTTAGTATGAAGTGAAGTATCACTAATGTGGACTGGAACATGTCACCCTTTCATTGTTAGTAAATGATTGGGAGTTATAGGTAGAGCATCACCCATATAATTTTGACAGGTTGTTAAAGGTCTGTTATTATCAATACTTTCAACTTCACAAAATAGGGTACGCAAGGCTTCACCTGTGAGAGGTTGTTCATTTAATAAAGATGTAAGTACTCCCCTGACTGTTCGAATTTGAGGTTCCCAAACACCACCGTGGTGAGATGTATAAGGAGTGTTAAAAATCCATCTTATGTTCTCCTTCAACAGTTCGTCACCGACTCTCGTATGGTCCAAGGCTTATTTTTCTTACACTCTCTTTTCCAATTTATGTCCATAAGGGATTTTTTAGATCCTTACACAGAAATAATTTCTCCAACTTCATCTTTAAATGATACACCCGAGAGAGAATAGTTGTCATAAGAGGGTCCCAGATCTCCTACACAGACATGGAGGAAGTGAAGGGCAAGAATGTGCTCGTCAAAAAGTTTTATGATGACTCTTCCTAGAAAGGTCTCTCCAACGGCCAGATCAAGGAACGCCTTTCGGGAAGATGTATTCAACAGAGCCTTGAGCTTTATAATAAGGGAATCTGGTGGGACCTCTGCTTCTGTAAAATGACTCAGGCAGACCTGGTTTACTGGTTTGAGCCTGACTGGAGCCTCCATCTGGTTCCCCCTGATCACCTTCACAGCAAATCTTGCCTTCTGGGTAAGGGGTTTAATCCAATTTTTTATATCCTCACCTGCTTTTACTAACCCTGAGAATTTCCTTGTAATATCGTCTTTTTCTCTCTGATTTTCCTGAAAGAGTTCTTTGATTTTCTTGACCTTAGCATCACGTAAAGTGAGGTTGATGACTATGTCTTCTAGTCTATCGCCAGAAGCCTATATATTTTCTAATACTTCTCTGATAGAAAGTTTGCTATTTCTCAAAAAAATTTTAAATCTTTTAATATTCTCTTTTGCATCTATAAGTCCATCTTTCATCTTGTTGAGGCTTTTGTAGGCAGCTAAAACACTATTCATCTCGTCAAGGAAATCCAATGAGCCGCAAATCCACTTGTTTTTTTTCCTGGTCGGAATCTTTTGTGAATTTAGTTTTTACCTTCATTGTTTCTTTTTTCTTGAAAGACTTTTTTGGGGGGATATCTTTTCCTTCTTTACCTCCCCTAATGTTTCGAGCTCAACAATTTCTATCTTAGAAGTCCTCTTCTTAGGTGCCATCCCCTTTTTTTTCATTGCCTTCCTGGTCGGTTCTAGTTCTAAATAATAATCACTACACTTTCACTGAATTGCATATAGTAAGGCTGGCTTAGTTAGACCAGCCTAGGAAAAAAAATTAGTGGGAAGAAAAGATAGGAAGTGAGCTAAGGAGGTAGTGGATGCTCAGTTCCTCACTCTAGTATAATAGTAGCCTTAACCTTTTCCATATCATAACCACGTCAGGATGTATTGCAACAAGAAATGGACCCAAATGCAGGTTTCCTCTTCTAAAATAAAGATGCTTTTGATCTCGGTTTTCAGCTTCCAAAACCAAAATTAGTTTTGAGATGGGTCGAGTTATCAGATTTCCATTCGATCTGATGGAAACTGAACGTACCAAACCATCTGCCGAAGGCTTCACTTCTGTTACTATGGCCAAAGGCCATTTACTGTATGCCTGGGTTGTGATGGATCATTTAATAGAACAACATCATCTGGCTTGACATTCCTTTTTCTTGAAAACCACTTTTGTCGCTCCTGTAATCTTTGCAAATATTCTTTTGACCATCTACCCCAAAGTATGTCTGCAAGATACTGAATCTGCATCCGCTTAGTATGAAGTGAAGTATCACTAATGTGGACTGGAACATGTCACCCTTTCATTGTTAGTAAATGATTGGGAGTTATAGGTAGAGCATCACCCATATAATTTTGACAGGTTGTTAAAGGTCTGTTATTAACAATATTTTCAACTTCACAAAATAGGGTACGCAAGGCTTAACCTGTGAGAGGTTGTTCAATTAATAAAGATGTAAGTACTCCCCTGACTGTTGGAATTTGACGTTCCCAAACACCACTGTGGCGAGATGCATAAGGAGTGTTAAAAATCCATCTTATGTTGTTCTTCAACAGTTCGTCACCGACTCTCGTATGGTCCAGGGCTTATTCTTCTTACACTTTCTTTTCCAATTTATGTCCATAAGGGATTTTTTAGATCCATACACAGGAATAATTTCTCCAACTTCATCTTTAAATGATACACCTGAGAGAGAATAGTTGTCATAAGAGGGTGCCAGATCTCCTACACAGACATGGAGGAAGTGAAGGGCAAGAATGTGCTCGTCTAAGACTTTTATGATGACTCTTCCTAGAAAGGTCTCTCCAACGGCCAGATCCAGGAACGCCCTTCGGGAAGATGTATTCCGCAGAGCCTTGAGCTTTATGATGAGGGAATCTGGTGGGACCTCTCCTTCTGTAAAATGACTCGGGTGGACCTGGTTTACTGGTTTGAGCCTGACTGGAGCCACCATCTGGTTCCCCTGATCACCTTCACAGCAAATCTTGCCTTCTGGGCAAGGGGTTTAATCCAATTTTTTATATCCTCACCTGCTTTTACTAACCCCCTTTTCATCCTGAGAATTTCCCTTGTAATATCATCTATTTCTCTCTGATTTATCTGAAAGTTCTTTGATTTTCTTGACCTTAGCATACGTAAAGTAAGGTTGATGACTATGTCATCTAGTCTATCTCCAGAAGCATGTATATTTTCTAATACTTCTCTGATAGAAAGTTCGCTATTTCTCAAAAATTTAAATCTTTTAATATTCTCTTTCGCATCTATAAGTCCATCTTTCATCTCGTTGAGGCTTTTGTAGCCAGCAAAAACACTTTTCATCTTTTCAAGGAAGTCCAATGAGCCGCAAATCGTCTTGTTTTTTTCCTGGATGGATTCTTTTGTGAATTTGGTTATTACTTTCATTGTTTCTTTTTTCTTGAAAGACTTTTTTGGGGGATATCTTTTCCTTCTTTACCTCCCCTAATGTTTTGAGCTCAACAATTTCTATCTTAGAAGTCCTCTTCTTAGGTGCCATCCCCCTTTTTTTTTGCTTTGCCTTCCTGGTCTGTTCTAGTTCTAGTTCTAAAGAATAATAACTACACTTTCACTGAATTACATATAGTATGACTGGCTTAGTTAGACCAGTCTAGAAAAAAAATTAGTGGGAAGAAAAGATAGGAAGTGAGCTAAGGAGGTAGTGGATGCTCAGTTCCTCACTCTAGTATAATACTACCTTCACCTTTTCCATATCATAACCACATCAGGATGTATTGCCATAAGAAATGGACCCAAATGCAGGTTTCCTCTTCTAGAATAAAGATGCTTATGATCTCAGTTTTCAGCTTCCATAACCAAAATTAGTTATGAGATGGGTCGAGTCATCAGATTTCCATTCGATCTGATGGAAACTGAACGTACCAAACCATTTGCCGAAGGCTTCACTTCTGTTACTATAGCCAAAGGCCATTTACTGTATGCCTGGGTTGTGATGGATCATTTAATAGAACAACATCATCTGGCTTGACATTCCTTTTTCTTGAAAACCACTTTTGTCGCTCCTGTAATCTTTGCAAATATTCTTTTGACCCTCTACCCCAAAGTATGTCTGCAAGATACTGAATCTGCATCCACTTACTATGAAGTGAAGTGTCACTAATGTGGACTGGAACATGCCCCCGTTTCATTGTTAGTAAATGATTGGGAGTTATAGGTAGAGCATCACCCATATCATTTTGACAGGTTGTTAAAGGTCTGTTATTAACAATACTTTCAACTTCACAAAATAGGGTACGCAAGGCTTCACATGTGAGAGGTTCTTCATTTAATGAAGATGTAAGTACTCCCCTGACTGTTCGAATTTGATGTTCCTAAACGCCACCGTGGTGAGATGCATAAGGAGTGTTAAAAATCCATCTTATGTTCTCCTTCAACAGTTGGTCACCGACTCTCGTATGGTCCAAGGCTTGGAAGTCTTTACCTAAACCTTTATGAGCTCTCTTTAAATTGGTACCACAATCTGAACGTAAAGTTCTTACAGGGCCTCTTCTAGCAATGAATGTGCGTAGTGCTGAAATAAATGAAGATGTGGACATACCTTCTAACATTTCTAAATGGATAGCTTTGATAGTAAGGCATACAAAAATGAGACCATACCGTTGCACCTGGCCTTGACCACGTTTAGTGTAAAAGGGGTCAAAGCTATCTAGTCCAGTATTTGTATGCCTTACTATCAAAGCTATCCATTTAAAAAGGATTTACGACAGAAGGTAAGAAAGTTAATTTTTTCTTTAATCCTAGGTGCAGCTTATTTAAGTGAATTAGAGCGGAAGTGAGTAGGTAAAGCCGAATTTATGTAAAGTGCCAAGATTTGCTTGGATTTGCTCAAGACATTTGTCTATGGAATCTAATGGTGACTATATCCATATTCTATATTTACTTTATTGTAGAAGAATTGAGTAGGTACTTTTTTTTATTGCTTTAATATTTATTATACAAAAGATAATAAATATATATGGACATGAGATTTAAAGTAGTTGCTTCTGCTTTTAAAGATAAAATATGACTTGACATTTGAGAACAAGCATAATGCAGTTTCCAAACCCATTGCATATTTTCACAAGGTTTCTAAGGAAAAGAATAACTACAGTATTATCTAAAAGAAATCTGAAACTGGGTTACTGTTAAAAGTCTAGTGATGAAACCTGCTGAAGCATAGCTTTCAATTACCTGGCTTCAATACATTGCGATAGAACCCTTCTTACTGCCTTACCTACTCTAACAATCCAGTATTTACTTCTCAGCTGGCTAAGAACATAATTTGGTCCCATGTGTGCGACCTTCTTATGAATATCTCTAATCATAAGATCTGGGAAATGATCCTTACTAGGTAAGATGACTGCGTGCCTTGAAGAAAATGGAAGAGTTACTGTACTCTATACCAAGCTTGTCACAGAGGGAATTTGTACAAAATGAGGCAGTACTTCCTGTATCTAAAAAGGCATAGTTTTTAACACTTTTCCCTGTTGGGGCGTGTACTTAAATAGGTACCACGTTCATTTTAGCACTTCTGTCAAATTGAATAGATCCAACAGTAGTCTCTGTCTGATGGTTATCAGGCTTTGGCTCGGGCTTTGGCTGATTTTTATGCTAGAGTGTGTTATGCTCTCCTTTGCAGATGCTACAGATTCATTTCCGTATACAAACCCTTGTAGTGTGATTACGGGCAGTGCAGTTGAAACAGAGGTTTTTTGTTTTAAAAATAAGATGCGATCCTCATAACTTTTTGACAAGAGTGTTTTACATTTGTCCAAAAAGTGGTTCTCTTCACAAAACCAGCACCTAATTTTTTTCATATCAATCGCGCTACATGCTAAATGAGCTTTGCCAGTACTACCCGATGTTATTTTATAGCTATCATCCTTTGACTTCGCAGAAAACTGGGCCCTTCCATAAATTTTGTTATTTGCAATTCGAGCTTCAGTTTCAATGAACTCTACTAGGTCGGAAAATTCAACTATGTGGTTACTCTCTATAAGATAGTCTACCTTCCTTCTCCATTTTTCTTGCATAATAAATGGCAACTTTGCCATGATAGATCGCAGTCTTTGGATGGTCAACCTCTTTCGCACCACTCAGAGTAGAGATTACATTTTTACAGTTTGAGAGAAGATTTGCAAATTCGTCCAGCTTGGAGACATCTTCAGCCTTAATTTGAGGAAAATTAATAATCATATCTATGTAAGAGGCTGAAATTTCCGAATTGCCATAGCGTTTTTGCAGCTGCTCACGTGCCCTCCTATAGCCCTGTTTTGCAGGCATGTGCATACTTTACTATTTTTAATGGTTTGCCCAATGTATATTGGCTCAAGTAATAAAGTTCTCTTCCTCATTAGTTAGCTTGTCACTTTTTACACAGTCAAATGCTCTTTAGAAAAGATGTGAATTGTGTATAATCACCGATTTTTTTTTATTTTGGTCTTAGGCATCAAGCTTTTCATATTAAATGAAACTAGTGTTTTTGGTCTCTATTAAAGCAAGTTCAAGCTGAAGCCGTTCTTCCCTCTGCTGTATCTGCAACTTCTCCATTTCCATTTTCAGCATCTGTACCACCATCTTCATTTTGGCCTCCAGTGCAGCCTTCTTGGCAGATTCCTTTACTCTCTCAGATTTTAGAGATAAGCCTCTACTCACGTTAGATGAAGTATCGTTTGGATGGATATCATCTGGCATAATATTCGGGGTAACTAATCCCTGGATGCCCACATGAAAGGGTCCTGCATTAAAGGCACTATACTGTAGTCCAATAGCTTTGATAGTAAGGCATACAAAAATGAGACCATACCGTTTCACTTGGCCCCGACCACGTTTAGTGTAAAAGGGGCCAAAGCAATCTAGTCCAGTATTTGTATGCCTCGCTATCAAAGCTATCCATTTAAAAAGGATTTACGACAGATGATAAGAAACAGTTAATTTTTCTTTAAACCTAGGTGCAGCCTATTTAAGTGAATTAGAGCGGAAGTGAGTATGTAACACCGAAATTTGGGACAAACTGTCTGTAACATCCTAAATGCCTATCAGGCACTTAACCTAAATGTCTAATCGGCATTTACAATAACTTTACCACGAGTTTTTGTCTTTATTAAGACAAAAATATTAAAAGTCTGATTTCTGTCAATTTGACTATACCTTGTTTGTTGGTTTTTTTCCAAATAACAATTAATCGTTTAGAAGGAGTTCATATATGCAAAATATTTTGTCGTTTTAAAATTGTTTAATTTGCTTTGGGAAATGCTTAGCAGTAAAATTATGAAAAATATAAAAATGTAAATTGGGTAACGCTAGTATTTATTTGGAACGAGAATGTCTTTCAGTAACTTGAATTCAAAAAGTATGAGTGAATATCATACCGAGAAATAATTTATTTTCCCATATTAGACACACATGAAAGAATTAAGAGGTAATGACTTTCCGAAACTCTGAACCAAGACTACTTTAATCTCTTATAGTTTTTTTTACCATTAATAGACTCAGGATCTATTCTACAGAAATATGTGATTTTTTAAAACATTCATTTCTTCCCAAATACACTGCAGAAATTTTTTCCACAAGCGAAATTGGTTTTACTTGTGTCGTGTGAATGGTGCGTGTTATATATGACTTGCATGTCTATGGCTTGCCGTTTTCACAGTGTCTTAGACACCTGATAGATTTAGAGCTCACCTGATAAACATATAGCTGTCACTTGAATCTATGGTTTTTATGTCCATCATTGTAATATGGCTCTTTATAGAAAATTCACCTTTTTTATGTATCCCTTTAAACACAATACCAGAGCGTCAAACACTCTGTAGCCTGTCCATATATAGTCCACCCACATCAAGACGTGGCGTTCGCCAAAGGTAACTGTAATAACTTAATCATGGCCTGGATGAAATCCCTCGGAATTAAAAAGGCTGAGAGTTTGTCTTTTTGTGTGAAGCTATCAACTCTCGTAGGATGGATCGCCACCATTAGTGCTGTGGACGGCTGCAATGGCGAAGCCGTAATTCCCTATCATTATCATAAACATTCCTTATAATCATCTATCATCGGATTCATAAAGCTATGGCAAAGTTATACTTAAGTGGAATTATATCCTCGATAAATATATCGATTACTCTTGACGGCTGACAAGCCTTTGGAAAGTTGACGGAGAAGTTTGACAGGGCCACTTGACAGTGGACCCCCACGGGCACACACCTCCCTTGCATGAAGAAGATGAAGACAGAGTGGGATGGCAAGAGAAACTCACCCCCCCCCCCTCTCTCTCTCTCTCTCTCTCTCTCTCTCTCTCTCTCTCTCTCTCTCTCTCTCTCTCTCTCTCTCTCTCTCTCTCTCTCTTTTCCTGCCAAACATCAAAGATAGTCCAGGTAGCTTTCACTTATCCTACAAGATAATCGACCAGTCGATAGGCGAGTTCTACAGGACCCTAGCTCCAAATGATTGGGT
>NC_090728.1:46746060-46756060 GCF_036898095.1 Palaemon carinicauda | reverse complement strand
TCGGGCACTCTGTTCCATCTTACTTTTCTTCCTTTTCCTATTTTTTTTGGTAGTTTTTATAGTTTATGTATGAAAGATTTAATTTAATGTTGTTACTGTTTTTAAAAGGATTTGTTTTTTATTACTTCTCTTGTAGTTTATTTGTTTCCTTGTTTTCTTTCCTCACTGGCTTCTTTTCCCTTTTTGGAGCCCGTGGGCTTATAGCATCTTGCTTTTCCAACTACGGTTGTAGCTGAGCTTGTAATAATAATAATAATAATAATAATAATAATTATTATAATAATAATAATAATGATAATGATATACTAGCTAAGCTACAACTCTAATTAAAAAACAAGATGCTATAAGTTCAAGGGCTCCAACAGGGAAAAATAGCCCAGTAAGGAAAGGAAATAAAGATATTAAAATACCATATTTTAACTCGGTGAAATAGATCTTCCATACATAAACTATAAAAAGATATTTACATGTGTGTATTTGTTTGTTTTAGTTTATTAACCATCTGTGTGTACAGTTTTGATTAAATTAATACGTCTAAATTACTAATAGTAAAGAATATAAAACATGAATGCAATTATTGCAACATTGAAGGTCTGCTAATAATGAACTCCAGCTTCTTGTCGTGCGGAAAGAGAGAGAGAGAGAGAGAGAGAGAGAGAGAGAGAGAGAGAGAGAGAGAGAGAGAGAGAGAGAGAGAGAGGGTAATGTTAATAGATGACCCTAGTCTGTGAAAGGTCATTTACAATCGTAAGTTCTTCCACTCAGCCAATACACTGTGGGATCAATTGCTTTGCTTTGTCCAGTCGAAGGTTTACATAAGTAACTCTCATTGGTTGGCCAGTAACAAATTCAAAGGAGTAGAGCTAATTAAGGCAACTATCTCATGGACTGAAAAAGAATGAGGATTGGCAAGGAATAAATTATTTGCACGTCAGCTAATTACAGGTTGTCATTAAGTTTTTATCCCAGGGATCGTTTCTTTTCGCTTTTGTTTCGTGAGGAATTTGTTTTTGCTCTAATCAGGTGGTTATTTGGTTCTTATTTTTATATTTTAAATAATGGTAATAATACTACCATGCTTTATGTACTGTACTTAATTTGAATACCATTCAAATTAAGATCAACGGTTCTTGATATCAAGCCAACATTCGAATTTCCTTTTCTTATACTTGCTTGGTATCCTGTGAATGTTTTATATACAGTCATATGTAAACACTGGCGGTAATTTCCCTTTGTTTTTTATAGAGACCGCTGATTTCTTAGCTCATAATTTGTCTGTTATTTTTCGCAAATTTGCTTAAAGAGGCTCTTTTTGCAGTTCTTGGAGAATTGGTAATGTTACTCCATGGGAGTTTATATATTTGCGGTAACTCCAGTGCTGCTGATAACCGGCCATTTTCCATAAGGCCCACATTATCTAAAGTTTTTGAACGGCTTTTAGCAAAAGGCCTAAATAGGTATGTTGAAGGTAATCATATTTTCCTTTAATTGGTGTTTGGCTTTTGCAGAGGCCTTGAACCATTTGATATCCTTTTTACAATTACCAGTGCTGTACTGAAATCCCTTGCTTATGTTCATGAAGTTCGTATGATTGGACTTGATTTTTAGTAAACATGAACATATGGGAATAGGTAGGTCTTTTGTTAACGAACGTTATTATATTTTCAAGTAATAGATTGTAGAGGCTAGTGACTATAGGAATATCTGGTGTTCCCCAGGGTAGTGTTACGTTCTAGGCATATATACCCATGATATGTGGTTTTGCCTGGAAAACAAACTCCTTGTATATGCAGATGATGCTACTCTTTGCATCAGTATCCCTTACTAGAGATATCGCTAAAATTAGTGCATGGTGCAAATTATGGGGTATGAAGTTGAACCGTAACATAACCCAAAGCATGATTGTGAATAGGTCAAGGATAATGGCTCCTCAGCATACAGATCTTTACATTGACGATGTAACTTTAACTGTATACAATTCCTTTAACGTTCTGTGTGATTCTTTATTGCTAAATAACTCCTGAGAACCTCGTTCGGTCTGATTTTTTTTTTCAGTTCCATATAAAAATGACTGACTTACTTATGTTACTTAAGTCCGGTTTAGTGCGCTGCAACAGGGTCATCAACTATCTTGACCGCCCCATAGCTCCAATGTAGCTGGATCCATCCTCCAGTCCAGGATTGAGTTGGTGTTAGGAGATGTATACCCCTTAACAGGAGGCTTGTCAGGAATTCGCTGGAGCAAAGATGAGAGTTTTCTTTTGAATGGCTCGAATTCTCCAATCTTGTTAATGTGTACTGGGAGGCAGTTCAAGAGACGTGGGCCAATGACAGCGAAAGACTTGTCATATAGACTCTGGTTATAGGCTGCCACGCCCCCTTGCAGAGGAGGAACGACTGCTTTAAAGCCAGTCCGAGGCCTAGACACAAACTTGATCTTCAGGTCGTTGCTGACTGATCCATGGAGAATCTTCCTCATGTGTAGCAGGATATACCGTTCTCGTCGGCGTTGCAGTGACATGATGGATAGTTTCTTGAGTCTCTCCCAGTTGTTGAGATGCTGAGCCCCTGCAATTCGTGCAGTAAAAGTCCGCTGAACTCCTTCCAGTTCTTCGATGTCTGACACACTTTGGGGATTCCACAGAGGACAACAGTACTCTAGTAGACTGCGTACCATAGACTTGTACAAAGTTAGCATGATGGTAGGACTCCGGTTAAAGAAGACGCTGAGAACCCATCCGGCTTTTTGTCTTGCTTTGTTGGCCATATCTTTGATATGAGCAGTCCACTTTAGGTCCGAGGTAACAGTAACTCCAAGATCTCTCAGTTGGTCGGAAGGAGTGAGAGTGCCTTTGGACGTTGAATACTGATATAGGTCGGCAGTAAACGGTAATTGTAGCAAAAGATTCCTCCTATTTACTGCATGGCTCATAAACTCGAACTTATCTTCATGCAACGACATGTTGTTCTTAGTTGACCATTGGGTAACAGTATTCAGATCCTGTTGCAAGAGTACCATATCAGGAGTAGTTGATATTGCTCTCATAATCCTTGTATCGTCAGCAAAGCAACGAACGACACTGTTGCCTACACACAGTGTTATGTCGTTTATTAATATAAGAAATAGTATAGGACCCAGAACAGTTCCTTGAGGTACTCCACTCAAAATTAAGGCTGCAACACTGAACTGGCCTTCAACTGCGACTTGCTGTGTGCGATCCTTAAGAAATGATTCGATCCATTTTACAATCTTCGGATGGATTCCATACTTGGAGAATTCTTGATGAGTAGGGCATGATCCACCTTATCGAAAGCTTTGGCGTAGTCCAAATAAATGCAATCGGTATTGTTTCCTTCAAGAAAGTTTTCCAGAATGTTATCGAAGTGATGGAGAAGCTGGGTTAAGCAGCTATGACCTGACCTAAAACCATGCTGTTGGCTGCATAGAAGGCTGTTGGACTCAGATGGTGGACAAGGCGTTACCTAATAAAACGCTCAAATATCTTGATGATATGGGAGGTCAGAGATACAGGTCGGTAATTTGAAGCAGTTGCGTGACTCCCTTTTTTGTAGAGCGGACAAATAACGGAGTTCTTGTCGAAGGACGGGACTACACCTGATTCAAAGGATTGTGACCAGAGGATGAAAATAGGTCGTGCCAACCCATGTTTACAGGACTTGAGCAGCACAGAAGGGATACCATCAGGGCCAGGGGCTGAGTCTGCCTTCATGTCATCAATGGCAGATATAACATCTCCCTCTCTGAAAAGTAATTGGGAGTCCTCTAATCTTTCTGTAATTGTCGGCGGTGTAAAGTCTGCTGCAGCAATGTCGACATCTCTTGGGTTGCTGAAAACAGATTTGAACTGGGTTTGCAATATGTTGGCTATTTGCTGAGGATCAGTACAAATATTATTGCTTTCATCAAAAAGCATGCTAATGGTCTGTTTTTGCCGGGAAAATCTCTTAGCATAGCTATAAAAGTACTTTAGATTTGATTTGACCTTCCCGACAGCTACCTCTTCTCTGAAGTGTCTCTCGTTGACAATTGCATCTCTGATGTCGTAGTGGGCAAGAGCAATCTCATTGTTAAGACGTTGGATGAGCTCTGAGGGAGTAGAAGGGTCCACGGTTGCTCTCTCTAACCTGTCTTGAAGTCTTCGCTTTTTGCGGGAGAGGCGACGCAATATGTGAGATCTCTGGTGCTTAGGGGGGAGCTTGGGAGGACAGTGTTCCTGACATATACTAAGTAACATGTCCCTAAAGGTTTCCGGAAAGCAATCTATACCGTTAGATTCGAGAACATCATGCCAGTCTACAGCTTCAACTTTACTGCTGATGCTGGAAAAGTCTGCTTTAGTAAAATCAAGTCCCAGGAACGAGGCGGCGTCAAACATCGGAGGAGCATTGACATTTGGCTGACATGGATTGTAGGATAGGTAAATCTCTATCAGATCATGATCAGACATTCTCGTAGGTTTCACATCCACATGGGTCACAAGCGAGGCTGAGTTGGTGAGAAAGAGGTCTAAAGTGTTGCCTTGACGTGTGGGTTGGAGGATGTATTGACTGAAAAGGTGGTTGTTCATAAACTTCTCTAAGAGATCAGTGGATGAGCTTGGTGGGTGTGCCTAGGGAGGATCCCAGGTAAAGTCTGGGAAGTTAAAATCGCCTAGAAAACAAATATCAAAGTCTTCTTTGCCTTCTGTGTAGTCATGTACCGCACTGAGACACGCCTGGAAATCTGCAAGGGGTGCTGATGGAGGTCTATACAGAACACAGATAATCATCTTGGAAGGCTCCGATGTACACATAAGAAGCTGGCAGGAATCCTGGTCAAGCCTCTCCGTATTTGTGATTGGAAGATCACAGTGGGTATAAAGAATAACCCCGCCACCAACCCTAGTGCTACGGTCGCATCGATGAATATTGTAGTCTTCGATGCTGATTTGAGCGTCGTGAACATATGGTTTTAACCAAGGTCTATAGATATAAGAGGTCTTCTCAGGCCACCTTAGTGCGCAGGTAGCCGGATGGTGGGAGTCGGGTCGGTCAGAGCGATGACGTCACTCAGACTTAGCCGTGGCTGAGTAAGCTGTCGAACTTCCATAAGAAAATATAGGAACCATGCTTTCTGCTTTGTATTTTTCAATCTTTTCGAAGATTTATATTTTATTCTTTTAGGATAATAAAAGTAAGATTACAAATGTATAACTTTATAACACTCAAACAACCAAACAAATATTTGATGATGTAAATAACTGAAATTTGTCGAGCAACAGACAGTTTAAATTCATAAAATAAATAATGATATATACACAATATATATTTGTTATGTTCTATATCACGTTGTGAGCTTTTTCATTTTATTCTGCGCTTTTCTTGATGAACTAATATTCCTATTTAAAACACAAATTCTAAAAAAATGTACGACATCTAACAAAAAATTGAATCACTTTGTATGGTAATGGGATATCATTGCTTTTAAAACACTGGCTAATTAAATCAGTCAATTTATCTGTCGCTCCTTTGACCATTATCAGCAGCTTCATTAAAGAATTGCACGATATAATTAAGCCTTTTTGGAAATGATAGAGCCTATTGCTTTTAATTACTTTCATTTCTTTAGATACTCGAATCATATCTTGCAACGTTTTAGTTTGTAGGTCCAGATTCATCCCATAGGCATTTCTTGATGGCTTCCTATCACAAGGTACTCGAGAATTGAATAAATCGAACCAGGTATCTACAAGATATATAAACTGAGTTGTGGTTTCCCAATGCTTATCTTCAAGCAGACCTTTGTTACCCGAGTACCGAAGGCATTTTTATATGTTGTTTCGGACAGTAATTGCACCGCTAGTTCAACATTCATGCGTTGCATACCCATAACATTGATGTGCTTTTCAGAGAGTTTATGTGCTGTCCGTAGATCGCTTTTGTTTTTCATAATTAACTCCCTGACTGAACCACAAAGAGCAAACCTATCTCCTGACAATACAAATCCATGATCAAGAAAATTTTTCCTAATGAGTTTTATTAGGTGCGGTGCATCGGCAAACACATGTATTTCTCTGTTATCATCAGCAGGGTTAACAAATGCAGAATTGTCTATATAAATGCCTAAGGAATTCCACAAACTGATATTTGTTGATCCTAAGTCACTAACCATGGCTACTACAGGAAACCCAGCTTTCTCAACCCGAATAATCAATTTAAAAAGGAGATAATTTTTCATGTTAGTGTCGAAATTATAATAAATAATTTGTTTCCAGGAAGTCGTAAGTCCTCTGATCATTGCGCATTGTACTTTGGATTTAGGATCATACAAAGTGTCCGCGCCTTTATCGTAACTCCAAATTTGTGCAACACTGCACTCGTCAAATGAAATTACACACAGACGCTCGTGTTCCATTATTGACTCCGATTTTATTTTTAATAAGTGGATTGCCGATTCCAAAATGCCAGGCTCTACAGCTATCTTACTTGACCAGCGATATAAAGTTGATAAAGAAGGAAAAGGTAATTTCCACTCTTCTCTTAAAAACTTATAAGCTTTTGGACTCAAACTGCGTAACGTTAAGGCTTTGCTGAAATCATCGTCTTCCCAAGTATTAATATTACTTCCAGTGACAAGACATGCTACTTGTTTGGGTGAAAAGTATTTCTTTAAATTAGCTTTTACTACAGCAGTTGCTGATGCATACATCAAATTCCTTTCAAATGCATCAGCTTCAAAGTGTTTACTACATATCTGAGCGTTTTCCCCATTAATAAGATCTTCTCATTTGCACAGCTGAATCCACGTTTTCCTTGTAATGATGTCCTTAGGGAATTTATGAAAAGTGAGATCCTTACTTTTTCCTCTATATGAGAAGCATCCGAAAACTGCACAATTACTGGGCATTTTGTTATATATAAAACAGCTTTAATCAGCAAGGCGGAAGTGTACACCACGTTTACTTGTAAACAACTGCCCGGTCGAGGGGTGATCGACCTTTGGTATGCTTGAGTGGAAATAGTCTATAGACCTTGGCCGCACCTATAGGTCCTGCCTACGTCACAGTCTGTACCTGCGCAGAAGTGTCATATTTTTGGTCGGGGTTGAGAAGACCTCCTTAATCTATAGACCTTGGTTTTAACCACGACTCCTTGAGAGCTATAAATGGGAGACAGTTGGTCCTTGACTTCTGTCTGATGACATCTTCAAGGAAAGGTATCTTCCAGCTACACGCACTCCTCGCGCTGGGGTTCAGTGACTGTATGTTTAACAGCAGGCAGGACGAATATGAGTAAAAAATAAATAGTTTATGTTGATTTATTTAAGCATTTCAATAAAAATCTTCCTTAGGATAAAAAATTTCTTCTAAAATCAAAGGGTAAAATAATGTAGAAAGACATAACTAATAAAATTCACTATAGAAAATACCGTTTACATTAGGCATACTGTACTCATTGTTATGTGCAAACCAGATAATCCTCATTCACAGTAATCTAGGATAAGTTTCAATGCATTTGCATATCTTGAAAACTACTAGATAAATCTAAAATTGCTATACATTGACTCCAAACTACTATAACACCTTATCTAAAAAAGGTTATTGAAGATTATGCACATAATTAAAATTCAGCAAATAATGAATAAAATATGCTCTTTAAACATCTAAATATACAGTATGATATAAACAAAATTATTGAGAAACACTTAAGATTTTCGGTTATCAGTCTGTCCTTAGGAAATATTTTAATTCTTTAATTTCCCCGTGTTTTGAGCATTTTTTACCTGTGTAGTCTTTAGCTGCTGATTCGTCGTAATTTGTTGGATAGAAATTTGATCTATTAACCCCTTTAACCCCATGGATGTACCGGTACGTCCTTGCAAAAAAATGCTATAAAAATTAGTTTTTCATATATTTTTTTTTTATTTTTTGAGAAAATTCAGGCATTTTCCAAGAGAATGAGACCAACCTGACCTCTCTATGACAAAAATTAAGGCTGTTAAAGCAATTTAAAAAAAAATATACTGCAAAATGTGCTGGGAAAAAAATAACCCCTTGGGGGTTAAGGGTTGGAAATTTCCAAATATCCCGGGGGTAAAAGGGTTAAAGCTCTTACTGCGGATCTGAAATACGAATCCCTGGTTCCGTCGTTTAATTAGTTGTATGTGTATTTTGGCAAAATATTTTTCATAATTCAGATCATCCATCGCACTCAGATCTTCCCAGAATGCACCATCCTGTACGTAGTATTAGGTATACAGTTAATTCTAACAGACATGCCTTAAGACTTCACAGTATTCTAGAATTTTTATTCCGGATACAGTTAATTCTAACAGACATGCCTTAAGACTTCACAGTATTCTAGAATTTTTATTCCGGCTGTGACCGGATTGTGGAATGATCTTCCTAATCAAGTAGTTGATTCGGAGAAATGTTAAGTTCAAACTTTTTGTAAGTGCTTTTGTGTCGAGGTGGTTGACATAAGTCTCGTTATATAGTTTATATAAGTCAGATCTATTTTAACGTTATTGAATATTTTTTTCAGTTTTTTAATCTTTACTTATATAAATAGTTTGTTTGCATATAACAGTTTGTCTATTTCCTTATTTTCTTTCCTCACTAGGCACTTTCCCTGTTGGAGCCCTTGAGCTTGCAGCATTATGCTTTTCCAACCAGGGTTGTATTTGTGCTAGCAATAAATAATATATATATATATATATATATATATATATATATATATATATATATATTTATATATATATATATATATATATATATATATATATATATATATATATATGTGTGTGTGTGTGTGTATATATGTATATGTATATATATACATATATATATATTTATATATATATGATATATAAATACACATATACATACATATATACAGTATATATATATATATATATATATATATATATATATATATATATATATATATAAATGCACATATACATACATATATACAGTATATATACATATATATATACATTCATACATACATTATATATATATGTATATATATATTTATATATATAAATATATATATAAATATATATATATATATATATAGTGTGTAAAAATATATAAATGTATGTTTATGTATGTAAAATATTTGGTTTCTTAGTTCATAAACAATATTGAAAACTTGGTTGTTTTTAAAAAAGATAGTAATATGAAGAGAAGCGGAAAATGCTAGTATTGAAAAGTATAAAATATGCCATTATAAACATGGCTAAAGAATTGACATGGTTCACGTTGCAATAATATAGAAAAATGGTGAATGGAAGGTAAGGAGAAGAGGAAGGAACTGTGTAAAAGGAAATTGGGTAAAATAAAAGCAAAGCGGAGAAATCGTATAGAGGGAAAATCAAATTCAAATGGCCAAGACAGTTACAAGACGACATCTTGTCTTTCTAAGGTTCCTTTTATGCTCTCTCTCTCTCTCTCTCTCTCTCTCTCTCTCTCTCTCTCTCTCTCTCTCTCTCTCTCTCTCTCTCTCTCTCTCAGGGTGTGTGTGTGTGTGTGTGTTGATTGTGGTCTAAAAAAAAGGAATTATCGTAAATGGCGATCAATGGCTAATCCCCTTCCTTAACTATTACTCGCCTCCGTAATACACTTTGAGACAGCGCTGGCTTCTCCCATCTTAAAAGAACAAGTTCGTTATCGCTCCAGCAACAGGATGTCTTAATAAAATTCCGTCTGCTGGGAGGATTAAAAACCTCCCTAGCTGAAAAAGAATCGAATTGCCCTTAACGAAGACTGACGAGATTATTCTGCCTTGTTTAAAAAAAAAAAAAAAAAAAAAAAAAGGTTCTGTCGGAGAGATATGTCTTGATTTCCACCCCCTTCCAAGTTGACACGGAACTGATGTTCATCCAGATATGAGAGAAAGGGGGGAGTTTTGAATTTGTATCTCCATACACAGTGTTGGCTGGATTAAAGAGCTTTTGACTCCATTAAACCTTCTATAAATTGTCAGGGCGTAAAGA
>NC_090728.1:46731060-46736060 GCF_036898095.1 Palaemon carinicauda | reverse complement strand
TCAATTGTTTTTTTTTAGCTAAAGAACTTGGTTTTATTACTGGCTAAAGTAATCAATTGTTTTGATAGCTAAAGGTATCAATTGTTTGGCTAGCAGTAGCGCTCAACTTTTTGGCGTGTTTAGTTAAAGCTTTCAATTGCTTGGCTAGCTAAAACAATGAATTGCTGGGCTAGGTAAAGGACTCAATTGCTTGGTTAATCGATATACTTGTTTTGCAGAATCACTCCATATCTTGGCTATCTAAAGTACTTAATTGTTTAGATAGCTAAAGAATTCAATTGCCCGGCTATCTAAAGTACTTGATTGATTGGATAGCTAAAGAATTAAATTGCCCGGCTATCTAAATTATCTAATTGACTGGAGAGCTGAAGATTCAATTGCCTGGCTAACTAAAGCACTGAATTGCTCGGCTAACTAAAACACTAAATTGTTTGCTTAGCCAAACACTTCTATTGTTGGCTAGCTAGGACACTCAGTTGTTTTGCTAGCTTAAGCACTCAATTTCTTGGCTAGCTGAAGCACCCAATTGCTTGGCTAGCTGAAGCACCCAATTGCTTGGCTAGCCAAAGCACTCAATTGTTTTGCTAGCTAAAGCACTCAATTGTGTTGCAAGCTAAAGCACTCAATTGTTTTTCTAGCTAGAGCACTCAATTGTTTTGTTAGCTAAAGAATTCAATTGTTTTGTTCCTTAAAGCATTCAATTGTTTTGCTAGCTAACGCACTAAAACACTCCATATCTCGGCTAGCTGAAGCACTCAATTGTTTGACCAGGTAAAGCATGCAATGGCTTGGCTAGCTAATACATGTAGGGTTTGTTGTTTAGAGGATGGGTCCCTACTTGATATGCAAAATATCTCGGAGGTTTTGAAAGCTTGTGAAAACATTTCACGTAAATTTGCTAAAGGGTAAGATTTTTTTTTTCTTTTTATCGATGTGTTGAGGTGGTTTGGCAATGTTGAGAGAATGGAAGGCCAAGGTTTGGGTGGATGGATGGAGTGAAGAAAGCTCTGGGTGATAGGAGGATAGATGTGAGAGAGGCAAGAGAGCGTGCTAGAAATAGGAATGAATGGCGAGCGATTGTGACGCAGTTCCGGTAGGCCCTGCTGCTTCCTCCGGTGCCTTAGATGACCGCGGAGGTAGCAGCAGTAGGGGATTCAGCATTATGAAGCTTCATCTGTGGTGGATAACGGGGGAGGGTGGGCTGTGGCACCCTAGCAGTACCAGCTGAACTCTGTTGAGTCCCTTGTCAGGCTGGGAGGAACGTAGAGAGTAGATGTCCCCTTTTTGTTTTGTTTCATTTGTTGATGTTGGCTACCCCCCAAAATTGGGGTAAGTGCCTTGGTATATGATCGAACAATGTAATTATTTCACCTTTTCTCAAATATCCCTATTTTAATATTTCTCGATCTAATCCACATTCCCCTCGGAAGGACGAAACGGATCTTTAGGTATACATCAGATAGTCTGGTTTTTATAAAATTGTATTTTTATTCATAACTTAAATTTTGAGGGGTGTACGAACCTGTTGGTTTCGGTATTCATTGTGATAGTTAATTTAGCGAAGCTATTGCTTCATAAGACTTTTTTTATTCTATCTTGATGTTCACTTTTGTAGAGTAAACGGGTACTGAGAGAGAGAGAGAGAGAGAGAGAGAGAGAGAGAGAGAGAGAGAGAGAGAGAGAGAGAGATTATTAAAATATATATCATTTCTCCTCCAAAACTAATAATTACAAAATAAAACAGAAACTACGAGAAGGAGAATAAGAACAGGGGAAATATTTAATGGAAAAAAAGAGGAATTGTTAAAGCAGATGGTTTCCATGAAAAAGCGTCGGGGGTCACGCATGAAAAAAGACTCTTATCAATTTTGGAACATTCCCCGTACGCACTGTTAATGTATATATGCCTTAATCCTAATATCAAGCTCGGAAATTACCGTGTGATTGAATCTATAATGGGCCCCGCCGCTACTGAATCTCAAAGCGGTATTCTCTATCGGAAAGCTTTTCAGTTTGAAGTTGATAGAGCAACTTAATGCGTTACTGATGTTACCTCTTTATTTTTTTACTTGTTTAATAATATATTATATATAATATATTTGTTTGCAATATTAAGTACTGTTAACGTTTCCATCTCGTTTATAGTTATTGGTTACCTCTTTTATTTTTTACTTGTTTAATGATATATTATATATAATATTTTTGTTTGCAGTACTAAATACTGTTAACGTTTCCATCTCTTTTATAGTTATTGGTTACCTCTTTTATTTTTTACTTGTTTAATGATATATTATATATAATATTTTTGTTTGCAGTACTAAATACTGTTAACGTTTCCATCTCTTTTATAGTTATTGGTTACCTCTTTTATTTTTTACTTGTTTAATGATATATTATATATAATATTTTTGTTTGCAATACTAAATACTGTTAACGTTTCCATCTCGTTTATCGTTATTGATTGGTGGGTTAGAATTCGTAATGGTTGGATTGAGCGAAAGAAATGGGTTCTATTTAAAAGATAATGTTCTCTATATCTCAAGCTCGCATCTCGATCCATTGATAATACTCTTTTGAAATTAAATGATCGTAGCGTTCCCCCAAAACCTTTTTTTATAAATATAAGAGTTAGTTAAGGCTTAGTAAATTAAGCGATAACGCTATGGTATGATAGCTGCATTGCCTCTTATGACAGCTTCATCCATAATGTTGGATGAGAATCCCAGACGAATTATTTTGAAACATTGTTGCTTTCGTTTTGCACACAAAGCGTAAATGAGGTGTTGGTGATGTTCGATTTAGTGAGAGCGAGTCTTCGGCTAGTAAATTGCTATTGGTTGTGTTTAAGATTTTTCAGATTTTATTATTATTATTATTCTAATTAAGGTGTTATTTGATTTATGTAAGAGTTTTAATTCAAACATCGCCAGCAACCCAACAAGGTAATATGGTGGTCAATGAAGCGGAAGGCAAAGTCAGATCGTCGGAATCGTACATGATGGGGCGCGGGTCACTCGCTGGGTGATCCTGCAAAGGCCAGGATTTCCAACCGATCATAATTTTTCAGAACTTTACATCCGTTTAAGGAGCGCGCGGGAGAGCGAGATGTGCTAAATTAACTCGTATGAGTTCTTAAAGGTGTTGACATAGCGGCTGTTTGGCCTACCGAATAAAAACAAATGCGCGTCAGCGTATCGGCGTTATCTGCCGATGTCAGGTCTTGGCGATAACATAATATTCGTGTACGAGTTCTGAGAGCTCTTGCATCTTATCGGCGAAAGATCATTTTTCATTCATTTTTTTCACTGTACGATACACTCGCAGTGCCGCAAAGGCACCTGTAGCACCACTCCATCAAGCTCCAATGGGCCTTAAACATCGAGTAATAAAGGTGGAAATGGTTTATCTCAATCGAGATCATTGGGTGGTGAGGCACACGGGCGTTTAAGATTTATCAAGCGGTGTCCCTCGAGGTGAGGTGCTGGGTGCCACTTCTGTCCGCGAAGTCCCATTTCGGCCCTTCATGGCATGGCACGTAAGGCTGATTTTACGACCCGATGGAGTGTTAGGGATGGGCTTTATTGGCTTCCAACTCTGCGTGAGCTTAAGACAAAGCGGTTCCCTGTTCGAGACCCCGCCGGTCGCCGCACGCTATGTCTCTATTGGGTATTGACTTTAGCGCTGGAGAGGGAACTTGTGAAATTGCTGGTACCGACGACACAGGGGTATAGTTATCTGAGGTATTGGTCGAGGTTTTATATAAATGTTTGCAACATCCACCGCTCGCGCTCTCTCTTTATTCAATGACATCGCACGTTAATGAATTAATAGCTCATGGAATAATCTTTCTGTTGGTGTGATAATATATGTGTTCAATATCACCCTTTGGTTTTTATACGTCCAAGGCTTTTTTTTTTTTTGCAGACAATCATTCTGACTTCATTTTTTTCATCACATAATCATGGTTCAAAGATTCAGTTTTAGCTATTCTTGAAACCACTATTTTTTTCGTCACTATTTGTTTCTGACTTTCTGGAATGTGGTTTACTCTTCTGTTGTTACAGTGACAAATTCGAGTGAAGTTTCGAGATGAATAAAAAGGATTTTTTACTTTTTAGTGGTAGCAGTGACTTGTTTTGTTTTGCACCTATTAATTTCAATAGTTTATTTTCTTTTCTATCAGATCAAAATCAAGCGAAATTTTCATTCGCAATTTTTTCACTTTTTGCTTCTGCTCTGTTAAATGGTATTGTTTTTCCTTTAACGTTTTAATTTTCCCTTTTGGAAACAATAATCCGACGTTAACTCTATTTTTGTTAATTATGCAGCTCTTCTTTCATATACGTCTTACTATATTTCGTGTTTTTCACTTTGATTTTTACTTAATTTTTGACCATTGAAATTCACACACAATTTTGCAAAGACTTTGTGCATTGGAATTCAGATACATTTTTGTGAAGTATGATGAAATGTCATTTAACAATACCGTTTAATGTTTTGTTCGGACTTTACATTCTTGTGTGTTGCCTTGTTCCGTCAAATCTGTGATTTCAGTTTGTCATGGAATCATCAACCATTGACGGTGAGGCACTTCTTTGTCAGATGCCCAACTGTACCCGACTTTGGAAGACGATGCAAAAGTCCAAAGGACTTCTGAAGACGATGCCCAAGTCAAAGGGACTTTTGAAGACAATGCCCATGTCTCTTAGACGATGCCCAAGTCCAAGTGACTTTGTAAGACGATGCCCAAGTCCAAGGGACTGGAGGATGATACCCAATTTTAAAGGACATTGGAAGACGATATCCATTTTTAAGGGACTCTGGAAGACGATGCAAAATTTCAAGGGACTTTTGAAGACGATGCAAAATTTCAAAGGACTTTTGAAGACGATGCCCAAATCCAAGGGACTTTGGAAGACGATGTCCAAATCCAAGGGACTTTGGAAGACGATGTCCATGTCCCTTAGACGATGCCCAAGTCCAAGTGACTTTTGGAGGAC
>NC_090728.1:46721060-46723560 GCF_036898095.1 Palaemon carinicauda | reverse complement strand
CTCCCCAATTTTTTTTTCTCTTAATATAATTTACTAGTCAGATACTTTGGAATTGTAATAGTGCACTTTTCAGTTGAGAGACCGCAAATTGGACCTCACACGACGCGTCAAGCACATAAAATACTCACTAGGAATATAATGACCAACAATTAGAATCTTAGGGTAATGTATACTTGATTTTTCAAGGACCTCCCATTGATTTAATTTAATGGCCGTGATGATAGCTTTGGAAACCGAGTAAAAAGGCTATTGAAAGGTATATAGAATCATCTTTTTTTTTTTTTTTTTTTTTTTTTTTTTTTTTTTTTTTTCGTCGTATCGATTAGCCCCAAAATTTCATGGCTTCAGCTTGAATTATTCTCATTTTGCTGTCTCCATTATAGATTAATGGGGAACTTCTAGACACGTATACTTTCAATGTTCAATGCTTGTTTGCTTTAGTTTATTCACCCTATTTGCTTTTTAAAAAGGCTTTATTTATTCAGTGCATTGCTCTTATTTTCTTTTAGAGACTGCTTAGTTATTTTAATCTAATGTATTTGCTTTTATAAACTATTTATGTTTATTTTTTTTTATAAGTAGTCTATTTGTAGATGCTTATTTGTTAGTTCCTTGGGATTGTTCTACTACTACTACTACTATTACTACTACTAATACTACTGATGATAATAACAATAATAACAATAATAATGATAATATTAGTAATAGTAGTTTGTTGGATAATAAACTTATTGGGTTTTAATAATTCTATGATAAAATCCTTGGGATTGTTCTACTACTACTACTACTACTACTACTACTACTACTACTACTACTACTACTACTATTACTACTACTTCTACTGATAATAATAATAATAATAATAATAATAATAATAGTTTGTTGGATAATAAACTTATTGGGTTTTAAAAATTCAATGATAAAATTCTTGTGGTTAGAAAAATTCTATATAGAAATTTATTTGTCCTAAAAGTAAATTTATGCTTCCATAATTTTTATCAAAGTAAGTCGAGAATTGTTTAAATCAATTTTTTTTTTCACAACGTAAAAGAAAACTTAGAACTGAATATTTAAGAATACTTTACATAGTTTTCCATTGTCTATTTCTACCTAACACAGTTGCGAACCTGTTTTTATTATTTGATTCCATTTTAGGTTATTTGGCTCTGTTGGTAAAATATTGTCATCCATTGTTTGACCATCCGCAAACCTAACTTCATCTTACTTTTAAATTGGAAGCTTATTTTTACAAAGCCTTTTTTCTTACTTTTTTTTTTCAAGTTCGTATAGTCGAACTTGTTTTCAAGGTCATCTTTCATGTTTAAGGACGCCCTCTTTATCCCGAGTTGTCAATAGGAACATGGTAGGAAATTTCCTTTTATAAACCTTGTTATTCAATAGTATTTGAAGTTTATATGGTTTATATATGTTGTTACTGTTCTTGGTATATTTTATTTTGATTGTTTATTATTTCTCCTGTAGTTTATTTATTTCTTTTTCTCACTGGGTTATTTTCTGTGTCGGAACCCTTGCGCTTATAGCATCTTGCTTTTTCCAATTACGGTTATAGCTTAGCTTGTAATAGTAATAATAATAATGATAATAATAATAATAATAATGATAATAAATCTTATTTACAGTTAGTTTCCTCATCATCAGAACACTGAAATTAAACATATACTCTTCCTCTTAGCAACCTTTCGGGGGCAAAATAATGTGAATTTTATCACATACCCAACTCCACACGTCGTCCTTGAGAGGAACCATATCAATATTAGATGAAGCTAGAATCATTACCAAAGACAAACGAATGGCATTGGAAGCTGAATTAGCACCGGGTCCCCGAATTAGCACTGGCCCTTTTTGCGACATCGTCTACATGACCACGCTTTACACCTTCATACAATATGTATTCCCTGACTGCCTTGTGTCCACTCTTGATTAATGACGTGTCCGCCAGCTCGATCAAAACACACACATGGAATGGGTTCTTCTCCCCCCCCCCCTCTCCATTTTAATTGATTTATGTGCTTGTTTGCCAGTTTCTGTGAGCGAGATCGGGTGGTTAATGTGGTGTTGTTGAATATTTTCGGCTAGGCCTAATAAGTTTGTTTGTATTAGGCTTTTCTTATTGAATTTGTTTTGTATTTAGTGATATTCATATGGTATATATTTTGATCTGTAAGTGTTGTTTTCGCAACCTACAGTTGCTGAATATTTTCGGCTAGGCCTAATAAGTCTGTTTGTATAGGCTGTCGTTATTTATATATATATATATATATATATATAATATATATATTTATATATATATAATATATATATATATATATATATATACTGATGGTATATGGCATATATTTTGATCTGTAGGTGTTGAATTTTCGCATCTTAATTTTGGACAATATTATTCTCGAAGATGAAAATGTGGCCCAAGATTACCTCGAACAAATATTAGGCCTAACGTCGTAAACAATTCAAGGTAAAGAAAAAAAAATTGAAT
>NC_090728.1:46702339-46713060 GCF_036898095.1 Palaemon carinicauda | reverse complement strand
CATTTATATGATTACCCAGCATTAATTTAACTTACAGTATTTATTTATATGATGGGTTCTTAGCATTCATATGCTTTATAAATCTTGCTTCCGATAATTTTTTCATTGACCTCAAAAGATGCTGGTAACCATTGTCAGCCTTTTGTGTATATGTTTAAAGTCATAGTAAAGTGATCATCTACAAATATGAGTCGATAATGAGGGTGTCAAAATAATACGTGCTCGAAAATTACGGTAAAATTTTTTTTTCTTTTTTTTTTTTTTTTACCAAATACCCCTTCATTATAGCCTACAGTATATAATGAAATATATTGTTTGTTCGCTACTTCATGAAAGAGTTTAATTATCCGCAGATTTCACTGTACTATACTAAGTAAATTAATTCAATCTTTAGTATTAGATAATAGATATTTTTACTTTATACTCTTTAAAAAAAAAGATATAAAATTTCAATTTCTTTCGTCGTTCGTCAAGAGAAATGACGTAACCGGTGAATCTTATAAAGTCGAAACATGAAAACGTTCATTGATTGGAGTCTTAACGATGGGATCTCCCTGGGGGGTCCCCTTAACTCTGGCAACAAAACTGAATTGCACAAACAAGACTTCAACGAGGGACATTTCACGTCAAGGGTTGGGCACTAATGAAAGCATTTATGAAGTTGATGGAATACAAATACACGCACATTCATACACACACGAGAGAGAGAGAGAGAGAGAGAGAGAGAGAGAGAGAGAGAGAGGAGAGAGAGAGAGAGAGAGAGAGAGAGAGAGTTTTGGAAAAGGTTGAATCAACTGTAAAAACAAATACACAAAAACACACACACACTATATATATATATATATATATATATATATATATATATATATATATATATATATATATATATATATATATCGATATATTTGTGTGTATATAGAGAGAAAAAATATATATATATACAGAATATGTATATTGGAGAGAGAGAGAGAGAGAGAGAGAGAGAGAGAGAGAGAGAGAGAGAGAGAGAGAGAGAGAAATGGGGGGGGGGGGTTGTCGGAAAAAGGTTGATATACAGTGAAATTTGAAATAAATTATTTAGTTTAGTTACTAAAATTCCAACCATGACCTCCACGTTTTCATAGGACATGGTCCCTTCATTCATTTGCTAATTGCAAATTATATAATTACGTTATCGGTATTGGAAAACGATTAAGCCCACACGACACTACAATTCGCTCTATATACTCATTTAACTCGCTAATTGCATCTCTACTACCTCCTGTCTCCCACCGATCAATTAATGCTCTTATAATTCTGGTAGTTTTCATGAATTCGAATCATTTACCCGGATACATATTAGTCTAATGAACCTGACCATATACTACATTTTTCTTTTCTTTTTTTCCAAATTATTGTCTGCTGATTTGTGTATGATTATATTGTTTTATATTATGTTGGGTGAATTAAGATTAGTTTGAGGTGCCACTCGTCATATGGTAAGTCCCTTGTAGACAGTATTTTTTTGTTTAAAGGCCGTTCATGAATGGCAGAGGCAAGGGACAGTGACATTGCCATATCAAACAGGATAATGCCCTAAAGACAGACCGTATTACATATGATCAGCGCCCAAGCCCTTCTCCATCCAAGCTAGGACCAAGGAGGGCCAGGCAATGGCTGCTCATGACTTAGCAGATAGACCTACAGGCTTCCCCAAACCCCTCATCCTTAGCTCACAAGGATGGTAAGGTTGCAGCGACCAGAGGAACTTAACGAGTTTGAGCGGTCCACATGGATGTTTGTTAGTTTATACTTGTGAAGATAATGATACTAAAATGATACTATTCATTATAGTAATGCTAATTATAAAGTCTTTTTCTAAGTCCCTGCTTAAGTAGGAAGTGATATTTTTGTTGCTTGTATGTTATTGAATTCTCCATCTACTTTGCAAACCTGTGTTATTCAAAGGCCGCTCATGAATGGCAGAGGCAAGTGGCAGTGACATTGCCATATCAAGCAGGACAGTGCCTTAGAGACCGACCATGTTACATATGATCAGCTCCTAAGCTATGACCAAGATACACCTATAGGCTCTCCCAAACCCACCATCCTTAACTCACAAGGATGGTGAGCTTGCAGCGGCTAAAGGAACCAACAAGAGTGAGCGGGAATCGAACCCCAGCCTGGCAATCACCAGGCAAGGACGTTACCACCAGGCCATCACAACCCTCCCTATGATAATTAATCCCCCCCCCAATATTTTCAATACAAGATACATAGCCCGATTTCCTTCTGCATTATAATTTATTTTAGGATTTTAAAACCATAGATATTCCTAAAATCACTTGTTTTCAAATTCTAAAGTTATTTGAGGCTTATGGCTTGTGATTTTGATTCTCATTATTTTAAGTAAAGTTAGGTTTATGTTTTGGTGTTGTTTATAGTGAGAAAGATAAAGTAGTTTTAGACTCAGGGTGTCTCTTCTTACAATTTAGAGTGTCTTATTTAGGGCTAGACAGATCTGTATTTCATCATAAGTAAGAAATAGGAAAAATTTTAGTATTTTGATAAACTTTCAGAAATTTTTGTTTCAGTACATGTCGGTTACAATATATATGAGATTTAATGCACTTAATTTTATATATATATATATATATATATATATATATATATATATATAAATATATATATATATATATATATATAAATATATATATATATATATATATATAAATATATATATATATGTATGTATATATATATATATATATATATATATATACTGTATGTGTGTTTGTGTGGTTTATATGTGCGTGTGTGTGTGTTTGTATATTTTATATGTGTATGTATATATATATATATATATATATATATATATATATATATATGTGTGTGTGTGTGTATATATATATATATATATATATATATATATATATATATATATATACACACACACACATATATAATATACACAAAATATATGAGACAGAGACAGAATTTATATCTTTTTAAGCAGTATATATTTTTAATAGCCAGTTTTCCTGGTTTTGTATTTTGCCCCTCCACGAATATAAAGTATAAAATATTTATATAGACGTGTATATTATGCATATGTTATATATATATATATATATATATATATATATATATATATATATATATATATATATATATATACAATAGTTTAATGAATATAAGAAACTAAATCGATAGCTTTAAATGCGTTGCAGATTTTACTAGGCAATTTTCTTCGTGTTTCACTAGGTGTAAATATTTACACCTTAGTTTTACATATGGTCGTCTACGAAGATTTTGTTGGTGATAATGAAAAGTGAAGAATTGGCAGAATTACTTCAGTAGTCATAAAATATCTTTAAGAATGTCGAATTCAGTACTTAATAATAGCTAATTATTATATTCTTGAAATTATGATTGATTTTGTAGTAATATAAGTATTAGAAAAAGTTTCCGTAAGCGCAATTCAGATAATCTCGCGAACTGTAACTATGACGTCATCCGTTTTCCCTTCAAGTTCATCCTAACCTGGAAGTTACCTGAGGGCGCTCTCGGTGTAGTACCTACATGGGTAGGTTTAGGGTGTTGTTACAAAGCACCTACCCATCCCTCGCCCTCCCCCCATCCATCCATTCACTTACAAATCGTGCAGGAGTTAACAGAAAATAGGAGGGGTGGAGACCAGCCGGATTGGGACCCGTCTAAGTCTTGTCTTAGTTCTCTTCCTCCATCCGGAAAAGGGAGACAATGCAACCCGGGGGCTGGACGTCTTACCTGATTTTGGATAGAGACTTCTTCTCCGTCCGTCCCCTGCGGGCCCTCCCCCTCCCCCCCTCCCCCCTCCCCCCTCCTTTATACCCACCACACTCATCTGAACTCCTCCTCCTCCTCTTTCAAGTTGTAGGGGTGTAGAACATCTCACCCGGAAATTCGGCCGTCAGGATAAAGTGGTCTTTTATTTCGGTTGATTTTTTTCTTTCTTTGTGCCATTGTGCTGCAGATTGGAGGTTATCAGGTTTTAGCCATGTAGAAAATATTACCTTCTTCTTCTTCTTCTTTTCTCTCTCTCTCTCTCTCTCTCTCTCTCTCTCTCTCTCTCTCTCTCTCTCTCTCAAGTAAACAAGTATGGCCCTAATGTTTATTGCATAAGTAATAATAAACGATTTAGACAATCAAAACCTATCTAGCTACTGGGTGCATGGTTCAGTGTTTTGGTCTACAGTCCGACACAACGTAGAAAACTTCATTTATATTTTCTAGTGAACATCGGATGCTTCATACACTTACGGCAAAGGCTCACCAGTAGCACGTCTTTCACATCGAAGACCATTGCTTTTCATTACCTCTTTCCCTTTGTATGTCCAACCATTTGTAGGCCTTACTTGTCTCCGTCCTTCCTACTCATTTTAATAATACACTTTCTCCACTTCCATTCTTTCATCTTGACCGAAACACCTCAAGATACTTGAATCAATCCTTTAACTTACGCAAACATTTATACAATTCATTCAATTCAAATAGTTCACCCTTTCAATTCTCCATACACCATATGAACTATGCAAATAGACCAAAGAGCCAACTTTTGGTTTTTTCTTTCTTTGATTTGTACTTAACAAAAGCACTTCTCTTCGCCTCCTTAAACGTACCTTGCTCGCTTCATCACCTTGTTTGCTTCACTTCTCTTGTTATTCCCCTCTTTCATTATCTTGCTATTTATATATTTTATCTACTCCCAAAAATACTAATATGAATATATAGTGAGAAAGATCTGTTACTGTTTTAGAATGATTTATTGTTAACTTGTTCTCATCATTTATTTATTTCCTTATTTCCTTTCTTCACTGGGCTATTTTTCCCTATTGGAGCCCTTGGGCTTATAGCATCTTGCTTTTCCAACTGGTGTTGTAGCTTGGCTAGTGATAATAATAATAATAATAATAATAATAATTGACTGCCTCCATTATTCTACCATTCATTTTGACCTAACTTGCCATAGCAGATTCCAGTCGCTATCACTACTTTATCGCTTATTCACTGCACTTTCTCCTCTTACAAACACTTTCACGCTCTTCTAACAGATAATGCAGTTATCTTTGCCCATTTTGTACTTTTTACAAAGTTACATTTTATCGAATATCTTGACTATGGATGTTCATAAATATATATATATATATATATATATATATATATATATATATATATATATATGTGTGTGTGTGTCCGTATATATATGTGTGTGTCTGTGTATATATATTTATATATATATATATATATATATATATATATATATAATATATATATATTTTATATATAGATAGATAGATAAATAGATAGATAAAGCTGACTATCATGACTTTTTGAGGAATAGTTTATACTTGATTGGATCTATTTTTTCTTTGCTTATAGAACTTAGATTTTAAGGTATTTCCTTTTTGATAATAGTTTTGCCCGTAGTTAACATTTCATTTTTTCTTTCTATCTGCGTTTATTTGAAACAGCATTGACCAATGTTTGTGGACAATGATACATTGATCATACAGACTTGTTATTTTCGCACATTAAATGTTCTTAGGAATAAAGACAAAAATCGCAAAAAAATTTTCTAGGAAGCTCTCTCTCTCTCTCTCTCTCTCTCTCTCTCTCTCTCTCTCTCTCTCTCTCTCTCTCTCTCATTAGATTTAACCTTATACCATGTTTGCCCTCCATCGCTTTGGTCACTTGAGGCAGAAAATTGATATTTGTGCAGGACTTAGAGATGGGTCGGGTTCAGCGGCTTATGTAAATAAACTTTTCCTTTCCCTTTTTAGCTTCTTTTTCTTTAGTCTTTGCCTTTTTAAGAGAATCTTTTGGATGGGAACGTAACCAGATGGGTAAACCGGATGATAGATGAATATTATTATTATTATTATTATTATTGTTATTATTATTATTATTGTTGTTGTTGTTGTTTTTGTTGCTTTTGCTGAATTTCTGAATAACACAGTTATTGTTGCAGTTGTAATCCGCATTGAATATTATTATTATCATTATTATTATTATTGTTGTTGTTGTTGTTGTTGTTGTTGCTTTTGCTGAATTTCTGAATCACACAGTTATTGTTGCAGTTGTAATCCGCATTGAATATTATTATTATTGTTGTTGTTGTTGTTGTTGTTGTTGTTGTTGTTGCTGAATTTCTTAATAACACAGTTATTGTTGCAGTTGTAATCCGCATTGAATATTATTATTATCATTATTATTATTATTGTTGTTGTTGTTGTTGTTGTTGTTGTTGTTGCTTTTGCTGAATTTCTTAATAACACAGTTATTGTTGCAGTTGTAATCCGCATTGAATATTATTATTATTATCATTATTATTATTATTATTATTATTATTGTTGTTGTTGTTGTTGTTGTTGTTGTTGCTTTTGCTGAATTTCTGAATAACACAGTTATTGTTGCCGTTGTAATCCGCACTGATATTGCCCTATTTTATATGAGGTCTTTGTATTCTGATGTCTTAAGGGGATAGAAGAAGTGTTTCATTCAGAAATATCAATTTCCTGAATGACTTAGTTGAGATCTGGTGTAATTATAATTAATTTACCCAGCCGCTTTGGAAACAGTTTCTTGCAAAGAAAAACAAAAACAAATGAAGTGTTTAACTGCTCACTTAAAATTTCAAGATAAAGTGTTGTAATAGCCATGTAAAAATTTGTAAATTTTGAAGGTAAATGGAATAAATTGAGGATAGAATTCTTGGGATAGTATGGCCTTTCCTTTTAGGCATTAGCCCAAGTGACAACGTTTAGAATTTCTCCTATTTTATGGTTAATTGAATTTAACGTACTGTTTTGTTTAATATTTAATTTACCGTACTTTTTTGTTGAATATTTAATTTAACTTACTGTTTTGTTGAATATTTAATTTAACGTACTGTTTTCTTGAATATTTAATTTAACGTACTGTTTTGTTGAATATTTAATATAACGTACTGTTTTGTTGAATATTTAATTTAACGTACTGTTTTGTTGAATATTTAATTTAACGTACTGTTTTGTTGAATATTTAATTTAACGTACTGTTTTGTTGAATATTTAATTTAACGTACTGTTTTGTTGAATATTTAATTTAATGTACTGTTTTGTTGAATATTTAATTTAACTTACTGTTTTTTGATTTTTAATGTAACGTACTGTTTTGTTGAATATTTAATTTAACGTACTGTTTTCTTGAATATTTAATTTAACGTACTGTTTTGCTGAATATTTAATTTAACTTACTGTTTTGTTGAATATTTAATTTAACGTACTGTTTTGCTGAATATTTAATTTAACGTACTGTTTTGTTGAATATTTAATTTAACGTACTGTTTTGTTGAATATTTAATTTAACGTACTGTTTTGTTGAATATTTAATATAACGTACTGTTTTGTTGAATATTTAATTTACCGTACTGTTTTGTTGAATATTTAATATAACGTACTGTTTTGTTGAATATTTAATTTAACGTACTGTTTTGTTGAATATTTAATTTAACGTACTGTTTTGTTGAATATTTAATTTAACGTACTGTTTTGTTGAATATTTAATTTAACGTACTGTTTTGTTGAATATTTAATATAACGTACTGTTTTGTTGAATATTTAATTTAACGTACTGTTTTGTTGAATATTTAATTTAACGTACTGTTTTGTTGAATATTTAATTTAACGTACTGTTTTTTGATTTTTAATGTAACGTACTGTTTTGTTGAATATTTAATTTAACGCACTGTTTTGTTGAATATTTAATTTAACGTACTGTTTTGTTGAATATTTAATTTAACGCACTGTTTTGTTGAATATTTAATTTAACGTACTGTTTTGTTGAATATTTAATTTAACTTACTGTTTTTTGATTTTTAATGTAACGTACTGTTTTGTTGAATATTTAATTTAACGTACTGTTTTGTTGAATATTTAATTTAACGTACTGTTTTGTTGAATATTTAATTTAACGTACTGTTTTGTTGAATATTTAATTTAACGTACTGTTTTGTTGAATATTTAATTTAACTTACTGTTTTTTGATTTTTAATGTAACGTACTGTTTTGTTGAATATTTAATTTAACTTACTGTTTTTTGATTTTTAATGTAACGTACTGTTTTGTTGAATATTTAATTTAACGCACTGTTTTGTTGAATATTTAATTTAACGTACTGTTTTGTTGAATATTTAATTTAACGCACTGTTTTGTTGAATATTTAATTTAACGTACTGTTTTGTTGAATATTTAATTTAACGTACTGTTTTGTTGAATATTTAATTTAACCTACTGTTTTGTTGAATATTTAAGATAACATACTATTTTGTTGAATATTTGCAATCTATGGAATTGTCATTTCTTTAGGATGAACGTAATGACAGCAAGAAGACACTAATATTTGATTTTAAGCTTTCCAGAAGAATGAAACCGGTTCCTGCACTAAGAGGTGATATTTTTACACTCATTCCTATATTTATGAGAATTCTGTCTTGGGTAGTTGAAAGGTGAAGGCTCGTCCAAGGTTATTGTATGTAGCGTTGACTTTGAGAATGCGAAGCTACAAATTTGATATATTGGAAATTGTTTGGCTAGAGTAAAATTTGGGTTAAAAATTAGCTTCTAGGAATGTAAAGGAGAAAAAGAGAACCTTCTTGTGAGAGTGCCTCAATACTTGGCTTCGTTTATTATAGTAATATCTTAATGGTAGGGTATTCGAAATATAAACTGGAATTAAACCTGACTTCTTTTCTCTTCAATTAGATATATTTTGAATTTGAATATGCAATTACGCACTTTGTGTATAATTTTAACATCTTTTCGCTTGTTGCTTGTTCTGTCTGGCTGTATAGATTGCCTTACCTTGTGTAAGACCCGGGCTCTTGCCTTTGGGCAGCCCAGAAAATGCTTGTTCTCTTAACGTCTCTAAGGAATGCTGGAACGGCTTACCCCTCGCATCTTTTAATTCTGATATACTTTCTTGTTTTAAAATAATAAGAACGTTGTTGTTTAAAAAACCTTTATTCACTAACTCTGTTTAATCCTAAAGGGCTTGGAGAGGCTATAGATTAACTCCCACTTGGGTGAAAGTACCCGTTTCTAGAATTTTGTAGTATGAAATATATTATAGTATTTCAAAAAAGAATAATTCGATTTCTATATTTGTTTATTATCTGGTTTGGAACTACCCTTGTCCATACGAGGCCTCCCATAAAAATACAAACATTATTTTGTTCTCACGTCGATTTTTAACGTTAAATAGAGTTAACTAAAAGTACTTTATACACAATTTCTATCTCTCTCTCTCTCTCTCTCTCTCTCTCTCTCTCTCTCTCTCTCTCTCTCTCTCTCTCTCTCTCTCTCTCTCCAAATAGAAGTGTTCATTATCCGTGACTATGATTTTTCGTTTTTTCGTGTTAGATATTGGAAGAATAAAGGAAATTCAACCAATAGGAAAAAAAACCATTTGTAATTGTAAATACTTCGCTGGAAATTAATTTCTGATATTTACTTTGCTAATCTTTGATAACTCTCTAGCTGAGATGCATTGTACGTAAAACAAGAAAAAATCAAATCTCCTTCAACACTAGATTTAAATGAAGATAGAGAAAAAAAATAATAATATTCTTCTGAGAGGTATGGTGGTCGTGTAAGGGGACTGTGGCTCCTGTATTAGGTTCCTGCATCCCTTAAGGAAGCTTTTAAGGTTACCTTCCTCCTCTGCACGCTAGGATGCATTTCATACAGATTTCACTCTGAGTAGAACGTAACTGGCCCTCCCCAGCATCAGAGTGTCGCATCTCATTAGCCAAATCTCATTTTCGGACCCACCCCTTTTGACCTTATTATGAAGAGAGGGGGAAACAAAGGTGAATGTGTATGTTTTTTTACCTTTCTCTTTTTTATTTTTGTGTATTTTTTTCTGAAAAGGTCACGGTTATTGTAATTTTTTATTTCATTATTTTAGAGCATTTTTCTGAAAAGGTCACGGTTATTGTGAATATGTTTTTTAAGTGTATTTTTTTCTGAAAAGGTCACGGTTACTGTGAATACCTTATAACTTAGTTCTCGAGTTATGAAATAATTCCATACGAATGTTTATAAATCATTTCCTTTTTAAACAGCTATTTTAGTAGCATGCTAATTACAGAAGTTTGATATTTGAACGTATTAATTTTTTGCCTCTTTCTCGTAAGTTGGTGACTGTTTTATAATGAATGTTTATGCTTGATAGCCTTATATGAACGTATATTTCATTGGACTATGCAGTGACAAACTCCTGTGGTTTATGAAATATTATTATTATTACTGCTAGTGCCATGTGTATTATTTATTATTATTATTATTATTATTAGTAGTAGTAGTAGTAGTAGTAGTAGTAGTAGTAGTATTACTGCAAGTATTGTGTGTATTAGTGTTATTATTATTATTATTATTATTATTATTATTATTATTATTATTATAATGATAATTATTTATTTTTCAACATAAGTGGTCATTTATACAAAACGCAACGAAAAAGTCAGTTTTCGGTCAATTATAATTTATTTGTTATAAATTTTGATGTTGTTATTACTGTTGTTTTTGTTGCTACTAACTTTCCCCTTGCCCGTTTTGAATGAACTAAATGAGGGATATATATATATATATATATATATATATGTATATATATATGTATATATATATGTATATATATATGTATATATATATGTATATATATAT
>NC_090728.1:46682339-46699839 GCF_036898095.1 Palaemon carinicauda | reverse complement strand
CGTGGTTATAATATTCTTTCTCTGGAATGTTTTCATTGTCAATGTACATCCAGGTAGGTGGTGCGTGTGAAGGGATACAGGTCGTTTTATAAGTCTTGAGAAAAGTTGATAACCAGGTGGTTTGAACGATTGATTTTGATTTATTATATTGAAATTGGTCTCGTTTATAGCTGCATAATTCTCTATTTAATGAACAATTATATTTAGAATACTTTATGGTTCTCGCTTGTACGTGTATCACTACGAGTTCTTTATAAGTTGCTAATGGTGATTATAGTTTGGTTTTGTTGAAAATACCTATTTCGAGTATTATGTTTGTTGAAAATATCTGTTTGAAATATGTTTGTTGAAAGTACTGAATTGAAATATGTTTGTTAAAAATACCGATTTAAAATATATTTGTTGAAAATCGTGATTTAGAATAGTTGTTTATCGAAAATACCGATTAGAAATATTATGAATTTATTGAAAATACCGATTTAAAATAGTATGTTTATTGAAAATACCGATTTAAAATAGTATGTGTTTATTGAAAATACCGATTTAAAATAGTGTGTGTTTATTGAAAATACAGATTTAAAATAGTATGTTTATTGGAAATACCGATTTAAAATAGTATGTGTTTATTGGAAATACAAATTTAAAATAGTATGTGTTTATTGAAAATACAGATTTAAAATGGTATGTGTTTATTGAAAATACAGATTTAAAATAGTGTGTGTTTATTGAAAATACAGATTTAAAATAGTATATGTTTATTGAAAATACAGATTTAAAATTGTATGTTTATAGAAAATACCGATTTCAAATATTGTGTTGAAAATACCCTTTTAAAATAGTATGTATGTGTTGAAAAACTGATTTAGAATATTGTTTGTTCAAAATACCTATTTAATGTTTTGTAGATTCGTCAGTATAATGTTTGGGCAAGGTCTTTTTTTTTTTTTTCTTTTTTTTTTACTTTAGTGTAATGACGTCTGGGGCCTTTTTATAAGTCTGGAGTATGTTTGCATCTTCAAGTGGTTGATGTCAAATATACCAGACATAATTATGATGTTAAGATAAAGGTAGGACAGTGTTTTTAATGATGCTGGGAACTGGAAAATCAAGTTTCAAGTTCCTTAGCTGGGGCATTTGAAGGTGTTTGTAAAGATACTTCTAAGCAAGAAACGAATGATTTGATACGTGTGTCATTTACCTGTGGTATGTGAAGCTGTGATTGCGTGGATGCATACATATATGTTATGATATATATTTAATTATCAGTAAAGGAAATTATAGGAAATGACGATGTTTGTAAAGGACTGTACCTATCTTTTTATTTTTTAAGGACTCCCGAAGGAAATAGCCAAAATTATAATTTTGCGTAAGCATATTTTCGTATTTTGGAATGAAAGAACAAAAGAGGATAAAAGCTTGTCTTCTACCTATTGAAGCAATTTAGATATCAATATGGAGAAGTGAAGTTTAAGGGCATGGTGTGTGTGTACATAGGGTGACTAAAAAATACCTGTGCAAAGTGAGCCTCGGTATGCTTCAAGCTAATTTTTCCACAGTTTATGGTTTACCTGAAGATGAGAGTCAAATTCCCAATCCAAGGGAGCTACCTAATTTTGGAACTTATGTTTATCGCCTTATAAAACTTGCCACGGGACCTAAAGACATAGTCGAAAAAGTCAAATCTGTATGAGGCATATAATTAAAAGCTGAAAGAACTATTCAGGAGTACAGGAAACCAATGGATCGTTCTCTAGTTACGGCTCATTTTCCCTTTGCCAACACACACACCTAATAGTCTGGCCTATTTTTTACATATTCTTCTCTGTCCCATACATCTGACAACACTGAGATTACCAAACAATTCTTCTTTGCTTAAGGAGTTAACTTCACTGTAGTTGTTCAGTGGTTATTTTCATCTTTTTAAGGGTAGAAAAGACACTTTAGCTATGATCAGCAGATCTTCTAGGGGAAGTACACTCCAAAATCAAACCATTGTTCTTTAGTCTTGGGTAGTGTCATAGCCTCTGTACCATGGCCTTACAATGTCTTGGGCTAGAGTTCTTTTGCTTAAAGGTACACTCGGGCGCTCCATTCTGCCTTATTTCTCTTCCTCTTGTTTCTATAGTTTATGTATGAGATTTATTTTATTACTGTATTATTTAATTGTTAATTACTTCTCTTGTAGTTTGTTTATTTCCTTATTTCCTTTCCTCACTGGGCTATTCTCCCTGTTGGAGCCCTTGGGTTTATAGCATCCGGCTTTTCCAACTAGAGTTTCAGCTTAGCTTGTAATAATAATAATCGCGTTTTAGGTGTTGAGATCTTTGTTACGAGGTTTAATGTTTTGATTGTTTGGTATTATTCGTAATTCTGTAAGGATCGTGACTGATATCTTAATCTTAAGGTGAATCCCCTCTACATTGCTTAGTCCTATCATAGCCTAACTACGGCTGTTTTCTTAGCAAGAGCCCGTGTCTGGTCATAAGGGCCTGGCAATCTTTAACAAAAACAAATCATGATCAGTTTTTGGAAATCGAAAAAATAAGTGAGATGTTATGGAAGCGTACAAATTTAAAGTAAGTGTTTTTGATTAACCTAACTCATTACGTAGAATTACTCGTTATGTTATCTATTCCACCGAGTTAAATTTGCAAGGTACAACATATGTAGGGGTGATCTGAATTCCATACAATATTTAATAAGTGTTAAATTAAATTCAAAATTATAATTAAACTTTATCCTAATAAAATGTGGTAATTCTTCCCTCCTGGAGAGAGAGAGAGAGAGAGAGAGAGAGAGAGAGAGAGAGAGAGAGAGAGAGAGAGAGAGAGAGAGAGAGAGAGAGAGAATGTATAGTAAGATGTAGAGGCTCAGCCAGGAGAGGAATAGTAGGTGTGGTCCACAGAAGTGGTCTCCGGCCTGTTGTTGGCGTAGGGGAGCTTAGGAGGTGATTTCCCAAAGGTCCTGAATGGGTCCTGACATCTTACTACCTAATATTTTTCGATCGGAAAAGGGTAACAAAAAGGAGAGAAGTGTTAACTTTCTTTTACGAGCCTGTGGCAGATGAACACGGCTTTTCTTTGTATACAGTGATGATAAAAATTTTATGTTTTTTCGGCCATTGCATTTTATGTCTCATTTTTTCATTCGTGTTTTTTTTTCTCAGAGTTTCATCTCTTTATGTCAGGGTTATGTTTTTATGAAGAATCTAGTAGTTATTCTGTTTCTCATCTAAAACTACTTTTCTTATTTTGTGTCGTTAGTTACAGTGGAGTAAATTCTGAAGAAAGCTGTATCATTGCGATCTCTATTCTAATTAGTTTAAGTTATTATCGTATCAATGCTTCAGGAGTTTTGTGTATTGTTTCCAAAGCTTTATTTTCCCCCCCCCCCACCATCATCATCATTGTCATCTCCTCCTACACCTATTAACGTAAAGGGCCTCGGTTAGATTTTACCAGTCGTCTCTATCTTTAGCTTTTAAGTCAGTACTTCTCCATTCATCTTCTCCTACTTCACGCTTCATAGTCCTCAGCCATGAAGGCTAACACCTAAAATGTTAGTTTTTCAACGCCTTTCTCATACGACGGTTTCATTTGCTTTTCCTTTTTCAAAAGATACATTCATAAAGTGTGTATTTATATTTTATGCCTAAACTTCATTGGGTTGGGACAAGTGTTTAGCTAATGGAAAAACCTTTATATCATTAGTGCTTTGTGTTCATGGACACATTTACGTATTTATACTTATGTATGAATGTGTGTCTTGCTCCATTATACTATCAAATTTTATGCTCTAGAAAATAAAGAATATCGAAAGTGCATTTATTCCAGCACAAATGACAAAAGCTATGGAAAATCAGGACTGCTTAAAACTCGCCCAATAATCCTAAAACGCCAAGTTTGTTATCATGGCAATCTTGTGTTACAGTCATATATAACATTGTAAAAGTTTCAAATAAATTTAATTTACCTGGTTCAGCCATTAATCTGGTATATTGCCAAACTATGGCTGTTTCTTAGTAACATCTTGGACGAAATATAATCTAAGGCACATTGAAGTCCCTCTTCATAAGAATAAAATTCCACTGAAGTTAATTACGCTATGATCTTGCATTGATACCACGAACTGAATATGTGCAAACAAATTATATCAAGAAGAATATTTTTAAAGGCATGATTCACAGTTTGGAATCCTTAAAGGGTGTTTGTATTCCCACTTTATACTCTTCTTTGCCTCTTTCCTGGTTCCTTATTTCCATCTTTGCCGATCAACTTATAAATTTTTCACTCATTTACACACTGTGCCCTAGTGGCATCTCCAGCCTCAATGCTGGGCCATATGGCCCAAATTTCATGCATAAATTCATACAAGAAGAGAAATATAATTACTTGACAATCGGCAACGCTTCCCTCCAAAGAAATTGTCATTGTTTCTAGTGTTGAATATTTATTAGGATTTTATATGGGTAATGAATATAGGACATACGGCTCAGCACTGCGGCCGTGTAGGACATTTAGCTCCTAGGTGCAACTCTGGGAAAAGTCCGATATTGCTTTATGAAGTCTAAAGTTCAAAGAGAATGGACAGCAATAATAAAAAAGTAGGAACGGAGGTAAAACAGAAGACTAACTAGAGGGGTACTAGGTAGAGCGCAGACCTACGCCGCGGCAGCTTATTTCTCGACCTTTTGCTCGACCTTGACCTTTGGCCTAACATGTATTAATTGGCGTTGATTTTCGTACACTCAAATATAAACCAAGTTTGAAGTCTGTGACAACGATGTCCAAACTTATGGCTGATTACGTGCATTGGACATTTTGCTTGACCATTTTTTTTTGGCGTTGATTTTCATACACAAATATAAACCAAGTTTGAAGTCTGTGACAACGTGAAATGGACATTTTGCTTGACCGTGACCTTAACGTTCCAAAATTTAATAATTACCAGCTTTTTACATAACAGTTAATCCCTGCAAGTTTCATTACTCTACGATTAGAATTGTGTCCAGGAAGCTGTTTACAAACAAACACACACCAACAAACGCACAAACAGGGGGTAAAGTATAACTTCCTTCCAACTTCGGTGGCGCAGGTAATAAGTGGATGTAACCTATATGTAAGGGATTCTGCAAAGGAGCTTCTATAATACCTACAGTGCATTGCATGTGAGCTGTCCATGCCCAGCCCCAGAGCAGCATGCCAACTTGCTATTGTTGTAGTAGGTTTCCTTGCTCTCTGAACTACAATAATTATCTTCTCCTCTTTGTTGTTAATTGACGGTAGTTTACTTTCCTTATATGTGCAACATTATAAGCTTTTGATTATTATTGGTAAACATTAATTAAGGGAATTAGCTTGATTGCTTCCACCTTTTTAATGGAGACCTGCGTGATGTTACACTGTCAAGAAATGCTTCGTTATCCTATGACTACTACACTCGAACTATCTTGGTGATTCATCGCAAGTTACATTATACGTGGTTATTATAACTATTATCAGATTAAATCTCTGAGTTCGAGGAAAATATAAATCGGCAAGTGCGGCTCAACCATGTGTTGGAAGGTGAAACCAAAAATTAGTGGTGACTACTGTAATTTTTTTTGTGTATAAATATATATATATATATATATATATATATATATATATATATATATATATATATATATATATATATATATATATATTAAGCAGTTACTTAGCTCCCCTAGTACGGATCAGAGCCATATATAGAGATGGGCTGACTCCAGAGAAGCAGCATAGTAACTACTCTATTTGTCCTTTAACTTATAAATCATGGATGAATCCCCTTACCGTAAAACTTCCCCTAACATTAGTCTGTTGATACACCAGCAAAGAATTCTCTCCAGTACTGCCTCAAAACCTTATTACCCCCTCCTTACACAATGAAGGGCGTCATCAATTGCTCTTCTAGCTACATTGGTGCCTAATGATTGTGTGCAGTGTCTGATGACACGAGTTAGAGATAAGTTATGGGGTAGCCGTTTATATATATATATATATATATATATATATATATTACTGTATAGTTTGCGGGCGTGGACTAGCATAAGAAGTCTGTGGAAGGATATGTCCGAGACCTTTGTTCTACAGTGGACTAGTAACAGCTGATGATGATAATGATTTATTTATGTTTATATTTGTATATGTTGAAGTATGTATGTATGTATATATATATATATATATATATATATATATATATATATGTATATATATATATATATATATTACATACATATATATATAATATATATATATAATATATATATATAATATATATATATATATATATATATATATATATATATATATATGTATAAATACATGTTTATATAGTAGACAACATGTGGGTGCGCGCGCGTATTGGTTGTATTTTGTACGTATGTCTGAACGAGTGAGATTAAACATATCCTATTTTGCCGGACACAACAATATTAATAAATATTGAATATAGTTTTAATCTTCATTTTATTTCTTTTAAGATTAGGGGATCGAAAGTTAATTGGTATCTTCGATCTGTTGATATCGAGGTAATAGTTAAACCAACGCCACCTGCAATGAATCTAATCTCGGGAGGGAGTGGTCAATTAATACCTGTGCCTCATTCGTGGTATTTATTCTCTGGAGCAGCTGGTCCTTGAGATTGGCTTCGTTACCTACACCTGAAACTTGCTTTGGAAACGGGTGAGGAAGGAGAGGAGGCGGGAGAAGAAACAAATACAATGTGGATGAAAGTAGTGTGGATGTTAGCTGGAATTAGATTCTGGTGATAACAGTAGTAGTATTGCTATAGTCCATTTCTTTTAGCGATGCTGATTTGCACCGACTCGTAGCGGTGCCCTTTTAGCTCGGAAAAGTTTCCGGATCGCTGATTGGTTGGACAAGATAATTCTAACCAATCAGCGATCAGGAAACTTTTCCGAGCTAAAAGGACACCGCCGCGAGTCGGTGCAAATATGCATTGCTAAAAGAAATGGACTATAGTTTCATTGTTGTAATTTCTCGATGATCATCTTGTTAGTTACTGAACACAAGTTGGATATCCTCTAACAATTCACTGCGGAAAATGCCGTTCTGAATCTGCATGAAATCCAACTAATTAAATCTTGATATTATTGTGCTTTGCGTTATGGCTTTTAATCTTTGCTTGAAATAGTATTGAATAAAATTGTCAACTTTAAAACTTCTCTTTCTTCTCTGCCTTAAAATTCGTCATCATGAGAAAAACGATTTCTTTGCTAAAAGAAAAAAAAAATTTGTCCCCTCAAAATTTCGTATAAAAAAAAAAAAGTTCTTTTTATTGTAATAGAATATGCTCTGTAATTAATGTTTCAAAGTACAAAGTAACCATGAGAAAAAACCTTATATCCAAAATGAGGTGAGTCCTTTGACCCCCCCCCCATGTTTACCAAGTGGGGTAAAATGCACAATTGCCCTCTAAGGGATATTTTCGCATCAGTGATCCTTTTAAGTTGAACTTGCATTTTTTCCCTCCACTTCATAATAGGATTAAATTGTCGTTACACATTTAGCTATTTCTTCATCTCGGAGTAAGATTCTCCTTTGGACTTGCATAATTAGTTAAGATTCAGGATTTACATAATTGTTATTCATCAAAATGCATTTTTGTTGCATATTCATATTAATCATTTACGTTCTGAGATGATTTATTCGTTATGTGGTTGTTAATGTTAATTAGTTTTAGATCAATTGTTCAAGATTTTACCTTGATACCAAGTACTTAGTTTATAAGTATCATCTAGAAACTTACATCTTTACCCTAATCTTAAACTAGAAAATGATAAAATGATAATCTCTCTCTCTCTCTCTCTCTCTCTCTCTCTCTCTCTCTCTCTCTCTCTCTCTCTCTCTCTCTCTCTCTCTCTCTCTCTCTCTCTCTCTTTCAATATTAGGAGACTTCTGGGAAAAGAACAAAGAAATGGCCATTACCTCCTCCATATGTTAACTAATGAGTCGAGAATGAACCATGTACAGAAAATTTCCAGAACTGCTAAATTTAGAATGAACGCGTGTAGAAAACTTCTAGTACATGTTGGCTTCATAATCCTGTCCTGCCATTTAACGCCCTATATCCTTCTGAGGGCTTTGTTCTCAAATCTACTAGATATATTGGAGATTGTTTCATTGTCATACCATGACACGTGTCCATAGAGTAACACCGATCTCACTAAACTGATATATAGTCTGATTTTTATGTTATTTCAGGCGATTTAGTTTCCAAATTTCACTTAACCTAGCCATTTTCTGATTGTTTTTGTTTCAATCTTTCACTACACTCTAATTCTAAAGACCCTGTATTGGAGATCATAGTTCCTAAATACTTGAATGATTCAACCTCATTAATCCTTTCTCCTTCCAGTGATATTTCATCTTCCATTGCATATTCCGTTTTCATCATCTCTGTCTTTCTTCTATTCATCTTCAGCCCACCCTCGTGTGATATTTCATGCATTCTGGTAAGCAAGCAGAATGGCGAGGTTTATTACCTGGTAATAAAACGTCCGTTTTGTTGAGTAGTAGAGGTAGTATTTCAAGTATGATTTGCTTCGCATTTTACCAGTTCTTGATTTGCCTATTATTATGGCAACATAACAGGTAGAATCCAGATTCGCATAGGGCCTAGTTTTTTAATTTTTAGATACGATTTAAAAAAACATTAAAGGAGAACCTTAAACCAAATGATGAAAGCCAAAATTTACAAAGGTAGTTTCCAAAATAAAATTTTTTTGATATTTTGTTATATGTAGACTTGACATAATTTACTGCAAACTATTATTTATGTTTTGCCAACTCCTGTATCTAAAAATTATTTATTTCTAGCGATGTAATCAGTCTGAGAAAATATGGTTTATGGGTTAACAGTTACCAAACCTACCCTAACCTAACCTAAGCCATCCTGACCTTACCTAAGCCACCCTTACCTACCCTTACCCAAGCCACTCCCCCTTACCCACCCTTACTGTACCTATCCTAAGCCTCCATCACCTTAACCTATCCTTACCTGACTTACTCTTACCTACCCTACCCTCGCCGTACCTAGCCTTGCCTTACTTATCCTTGCTTTACTTATCCTTGCTTTACTTATCCTTGCTTTACTTATCCTTGCCTTTCCTTACTTATCCTTGCTTTACTTATCCTTGCTTTACTTATCCTTGCCTTTCCTTACTTATCCTTGCCTTTCCTTACTTATCCTTGCCTTGCCTTACTTATCCTTGCCATACCTTACCTATCCTTGCCATACCTTACCTATCCTCGCTTTACCTAGCCTTGCCTTACCTAGCCTTGCCTTACCTAGCCTCGCCTTACCTATCTTTGCCGTACCTAGCCTTGCCTTACTTATCCTTGCATTTCCTTACTTATCCTTGCCTTGCCTTACTTATCCTTGCCTTGCCTTACCTATCCTTGCCTTGCCTTACCTATCCTTGCCATACCTTACCTATCCTTGCCATACCTTACCTATCCTCGCTTTACCTAGCCTTGCCTTACCTAGCCTCGCCTTACCTATCCTTGCCGTACCTAGCCTTGCCTTACTTATCCTCGCTGTACCTAGCCTTGCCTTACCTATCCTTGCCTATCCTCGCCGTACCTAGCTTTGCCTATCCTCGCCGTACCTAGCCTTGCCTTACCTAGCCTTGCCTATCCTTGCCGTACCTAGCCTTGCCTATCTTCGCCGTACCTAGCCTTGCCTATCCACGCCGTACCTAGCCTTGCCTATCCACGCCGTACCTAGCCTTGCCTATCCTCGCCGTACCTAGCCTTGCCTATCCTCGCCGTAACCAGAGAGAAGGATCCAGTGTAGTACTGTCTGGCCGGTGCTATTATAGTATGCTATCTACCGCCGATTTTGCTATCTACCACCCCTTTCTGAAATTTTGGAATTGGTTTATGAGACCCCAATTAATTTTGTTTGAGACCCCAATTAATACTACCATACAATTAACTGGGAAATCACCTAATACTGTCACTGATTGGTTTAATGTGTCTGGAAGTGTGTAGTGTGGTGGTTTCAATTGGAATGTTCTGAGAAAAGGCGACGATGTAATTCCTGCTTTCTAGACTGATGCAAGATATGTTTACAAGCAGTAGTAGAATAAATTTTTGATTGAATATTTTTCATAGATTATCAGTTTTGTAATATTCGATTTTTCATTTGATCAACTTGTAACATTGTTGTATGATGAGCTTTGAATAATTTGTAAAAAAAAAAAAGTCTCCCTACAAACTGCTTATAATTATGCACCCATGTTGTCCTGCCAATAAATATTATTAAAATATCATTAAAGTCCAATGAGGATAACATACTGGTGGTAAGTAATCTGTTTGATAATCCTCATCAAACGGGAGGATTAATATTGACGGTAGATAACATACTTTGTAGTATATACCATACTATAGTAGAAATTCGACGGTAGATAGCATACTATGATAGAAATTCGACGGTAGATAGCATACTATAATAGAAATTCGACGGTAGATAGCATACTATAATAGAAATTCGACGGTAGATAGCATACTATAATAGCACCGTCTGGCCAGTCAAAAGACCCCATAACTCTCTAGTGGTAGTATCTCAACGGGTAGTTGAATCAGTAGGACTTCATAAGTTTCAGCGAATGTTTATATGTTGAAAAGGCTGACATCAATCTCTTTATATATTTTATATGAAAGCTCTGTTTTATTGTTGTTACTGTTATTAAAATATTTTATTTCAATTGTTCGTTACTTCTCATATAGTTCATTTATCTCCTTTTTTCTTTCCTCACTGGGCTATTTTGGCCTGCTAGAGCCCTTGGGCTTATAGTATCCTGCTTTTCCGTCTAGGGTTGTAGTTTAGCTAATAATAATAATAATAATAATAATAATAATAATAATAATAATAATAATAATAATAAATAATAATAAATAATATGACTGATTACGTGAACTGGACATTTTTCTTGATCGTGACCCTGACCTTTGACCTTGTAATGTATATACATATATATAAATATATATATAAATTATATATATATAAATATATATATATATATATATATATATATATATATATATATATATACACACACATATATATATACACACATATATATATACACACACATATATATATATATATACACACACACACACATATATATATATATATATATATATATATATATATATATATATACACATATATATATATATAATATATATGTGTATATATATACATATATATATATATATATATACTGTGTGTATATATATATATATATATATCATTTCTGAGGAAGGTTACCTTAATGTGGTGAAAATGTTTGCGTTTCGCTATGATCAGCAAAGCTGTACTATAGTCAATTTTTTTAGCGAGGCAGATTTGCACCGACTCGCAGCGGTGCCCTTTTAGCTCGGAAAAGTTTCCTGATCGCTGATTGGTTGGACAAGATAATTCTAACCAATCAGCGATCAGGAAACTTTTCCGAGCTAAAAGGGCACCGCTGCGAGTCGGTGCAAATCTGCCTCGCTAAAAGAAATGGACTATAGTATGATTCCACCAATTGCCATATGATTTGGTGTGAGTGATCATACAAAAATCTCCCACCATCACCAATCCTCACTGGCCACCTTAATTAAGAAAACTGACCAAACCCCAGGCATGAATAAAAGCATATCTGAGGCCTTTGTACTGCAGCGGACTATGAGAATTTATATATATATATATATATATATATATATATATATATATATATATATATATATATATACACATACATACATACATACACATTATACGCACACACACATACACACACACACACATATATATATATATATATATATATGCACAAAAGAATCAGGGAAAAGAAGAGAAGTTGATGGTTTGACAAGCTAAGAAAATATGCTGGTATAAACTGGAATAGAAATACCATATACAGAGAAGAGTGGAAGGACAAATTTGAGGCCTTGTCCTGCAGTTGACGACTAACAATGGCTGATGATATATATATATATATATATATATATATATATATATATATATATATATATTACATAAGCATAGGCATGGGTTTTAGCGTATGCATATGACAATAGAATTTTAATTACACATTCCAAAGACTTGCGAAGAAATGGAAAGACCTTGGAATTCTCAAACAAATGTTTTCTGAAGACAAAAAGAATTTCTGATGGCGGAGAAGAAAACCATTCCTGCAGGAAAAACCACTAGAGCCTCGCTTATACTACTTCATTTGGAGTGGCTCCTGTTGGATCTGTGTTGTCTTCTGAAGCTCCGTGGAACATTCTTGGAATTCTCAAAGAAATCGTTCTGAAGACTAAAAGAATTTCGACTGAAATTAGTTATTAAAAACGCTTTTATGAATAAAAATGAAGGGGATAAATAAATAGAGAGAGAGAGAGAGAGAGAGAGAGAGAGAGAGAGAGAGAGAGAGAGAGAGAGAGAGAGAGAGAGAGAGAGAGAATGAATCCATTCCCGCAGAATTGGCGTGACGAGAAAAGTCTTCAGAAACCGACTAGGAGAATGGACTCGGAGTCTTTCCTGAAGACGCCGGAGAATCTTTGAAGACTTAGATATTTTAAAATTATACCACCCACAGACCATTTTGAAAATCATCATAAAACAATGGCTACATTGACTAATTACGTATAGTTTGTTATTATTCAGAAGATGTTAGGCGTTATCAACGTGGACGGCAGTATGGAAACTTTAGTTTCTCGTCTGTTTGTAAATGATTTATACAATTTCATGTCCGTCGGATCACTGTTTCTACTTGGCAAAATGGACGAATCTGAGGAGACAGTTACTTTGGAAGGTGAACAAGCACCTCCAAACGAATCACTTAACCTGGACAAGGATGAAGAGGAGGCAACAGGGTACAAGCAGAGAGTCGAGAGGTTGAAAATGTTTTAACCTGGAAAAGCTACTGACGAAAGGAAAACAGAAGACGGAGAATTTGCCGGGAAAGAAGACCAAACAGATCTCTTCAAGAAGGAAATAGAAGATCTTCAGGAGAAATTACGAGAAAGAGATTCGACTATTGCCCGAATGAAAGAGGAGATCGGGGTGAGGACGAGGCAAACCGAGCAGTTACAGGACCGGTTGATTGAAGAAGAAAGAAGGTCCAACCAACTAGAGCGAAAATGTGATCGCTATGCAAAGGAACTCGAGGAAAAGCTAGTTCAGATTCGCCACTGTGAAAAAGAACAAGGGAATCGCAATGAAAAAATCGATCGCTTGCGAAAGGAACTTGAAACAGTAGTAATTGAAATGGATAAAACTAGAGACAGTTTGCAAGAAAAAGTGTATATGATAGACGAAATTCTGGAATATAACGGAAGAATTGAAAATGAATATGAAGGAAAAGTAGAGAAGAGTGAAGTTCAGAAATTGGAGAAGGAAATCGGATATTGGCAGAAGGAAGCAATGATAGTTAAGGAAGAGTTGAAGTTGACTAAGGAAGAATTACAGGAAGAGAATATACTCAGGAAAAGGCTAGAAAAATCAGCTAAACCTATTGAAGAGAGATGCGACATTTAGAGATGTGATTGGTCATCTGATAGAAGAAGAAAACAAAAACGAAATTGAGAGAAAAAGGACGGAAACGCAAGATATGAAACATAGACAGTGAAGAAATGGAACTAAACTGGATAAAGGACAATAAAATTCAACAGCTTGAAGAGGAAACACAGGAAAAGGAAGTTGCAAATGATTATTGGGAAAAAGAAACACTCAAAATAGATGAAGAGTTGCAGGATACTAAATCCAAATTGCAACGAGAAGAGACAGTAAGAAAAGGATTAGAGAAAGAGCTAAATCTTGCTAGGCAAGAAGCAGAAGAACTTAGGAGAGATAAATTGACAGCAAAAACTAGAGTTGATAAGGTTGAAAAATTATTTGAAGAATTAGAGATGATTATTGAAAGAAAGACAACAGAACTAAAAACAGTTGAAGAAGAGAAAGAAAGGCTAAAAGAGGAGTTAATGAAAGAAGAAAGACTAAGGAAAGAAAGAGAGGAACAAATAGCTATTCTCAAAGAAAACATGGAAGGTGTAATGATTCAAAATATGGAAGCGAATGCTGAAGCACAAAGAGTTCAAGAAGAGAAAGAAAAGCTAAAAAAAGAGTTAATGAAAGAAGAGACAGTAAGAAAAGGATTAGAAGAAGAGCTAAATCTAGCAAAGCAAGAGGCAGAAGAACTTAGAAGAGATAAATTGATAGCAAAAACTAGAGTTGAAAATGTTGAAAAATTATTTGAAGAAGTAGAGATGATTATTGAAAGACAGGCAAAAGAACTAGAAATAGTTGAAGAAGAGAAAGAAAAGCTAAAAGAGGAGTTAATGAAAGCAGAGACAGTAAGAAAAGTATTAGAAGAAGAGCTAAATCTAGCTAAGCAAGAAGCAGAAGAACTTAGGAGAGATAAATTGATAGCAAAAACTAGAGTTGATAATATTGAAAAATTATTTGAAGAATTAGAGATGATTATTGAAAGACAGGAAAAAGAAGAGCTAATGGAAGAAGAAATACTAAGGAAAGAAAGAGAGGAACAAATAGCTATTCTCAAAGAAAACCTGGAAGGTGTTAATGATTCAAAATATTGAAACGAATGCTGAAGCACAAAGAGTTCAAGAAGAGAAAGAAAAGCTTAAAGAGGAGTTAATGGAAGAGGAGAGATTAAGAAGAGAAAAAGAGGAACAAGTAGCTATTCTCGAAGAAAAAATGGAAAGTGTACATGTTCAAAACATGCAGGAGGTAGAAACAATCAAAATAGAGGTAGAGGATCGGCTAAATCTTGTGATGGAAGGAGCGAAAATTCTTAAGCACGAAAAAGAGATGGAAATAAGATAGATCGGCTTGAAATATTGGCAATGGAAATTGATGATATAGTGAAACATCAAAAGAGAGAACTTCTAAGGAGAGAAGAAGAGAGCACAAGGCTTGATAAAGAGCTAATACAGGAAAGAAGGCTCAGAAAGGAGACAGAAAGTGAAGTGGAAAGTCTGGCGAAGACTGGACAGCTTGGTGACACTCAAAAAGTAGTTATGGAATTGGCGGATTTGATGAATCAGTTGGAAGATGAAATAAATAGCGACGAGTAAGGAGTGAAAGGAAAACATAGAAAAATAGAAAATATATAAAAGAAAAAAAAAAAAAGAAAAAAAGATTAAAAACTAAAAAATCAAAAATTTTTTTAAACAATTAAAAAAAAAAATAACGAATCCAAAAGAAGAAGAAGAAGAAGAAGAACAAGAAGAAGATGGCAGCAGGGAAAAAAAAAACAAGATGGCAGCTGTTCCCAATCTATTCTAGATACCTAAAGAATATTCTACAAGGTGGGCTCAGCAGAGGGAAGAAGTCTTGACTTGTTCTTGTATTCTTTGTGCCTAGATAAAGATTCACTTGTACTGTTTCTTTGTCAGGTGAACAAATGCAGAACAAACAAGTCTGACTACTTCTATTATGCTGTGCCTCTGAACAAGATTCCCTGAAGGTAGATAGAAACTAGAAAAAAAAAGATAAAAAAAAAGGTGTAATGTAATGTTTTCAAATCGTAAAAGTCCAAGTAATATTATTTGGATAACCCTCTTAATGTATTAATTTTAATGTTCCAGGCATTAGTAAAGAACGTTTTATTTCGACTTTCTGCGTAATTTGTTGACTCATTATCTCTTCGTATCAGGGTCAATTTTAATACTATGTGTAATTTCTGCAAAAACAAATTACGTAAGAAGTAGTTTATTTTTTCTTAGATTAAGAAACGGTTACTTGTTACACTGAAAGATTCTTTTAAAATAATTAACGTTACACTTAAGAGGAAATTTCTCTGTAAATTTTGCCATACAATTTATAGATTTTTTCTTTTAAAATTTACCAAATATTTATTTTAAAAATTGCCGAAAGTTTGTCTTAAGTTTTACAAAAAGTTCGCCTTTCAGTTGATCAACTGCTAAAGGGTCAGGATGGCCTGATGGGTTAATCTACTCTTATGGCAAATAAACCCCTTGATTATAGCATAAGGTTCAGTATTTTTCTGCAGACTGATCCAGTCTTGAGGACCCAAAGAGGCGTTTCCTTTACAAACATTTGGTAGATGGTGCCAATTATGAACTTGTCGTGATTTTTGTGGAGGATACGGTGATGAGTTAATTTGTCGAAGTATATGTCCTTTACCATTAGTTCCTTGTTTTATTCTTTGTAAGTGTTTGGTTTCGAGTGGCACTTTGTATTTTTCATCATGTAGGTTACGAAGGACTGACTGATTGACTGATATATATTTAGATATTATCTAGCATCTTAAATGAGCTGACTGAGTGTATGTTAATGAAGTGTGGTCAGTGACTGCCTTAATATTACAAGAAGGAATATAAATACATGATATTCATTCCGTGATCATTTACATTTGCTTTTATACAAGCGTGATAGTTATTTTTCACCTGTCTCTCTCTCTCTCTCTCTCTGCTCTCTCTCTCTCTCTCTCTCTCTCTCTCTCTCTCTCTCTCTCTCTCTCTCTCTCTCTCTCTCTCCTTATATATATGTATATATATATATATATATATATATATATATATATATATATATACATATGTATTTATATGCATATATATAAATGTATTTATATGCATATATATATAGATATGTATTTATATACATATACAGTATATTTATATATACACTATATATATATATATATATATATATATATACATATATATATACATATATATATATATGTATATATATATACATACATATATATATATGTATATATATTATATACATACATATATATATATATATATATATATATATATATTATATATTATATATGGGAACAATTAGTGATGTTATGGTAGAGACTGTGAAAGGTACTATCAGCCAATTAATAATAAATTTTGGTCCTAAATTATGTTTGTTTTCCTATATTAATACTCTGGTGGATACCATCATGGTTATAGTGGGGATGATTGTATTCTTGTAAAGGATCAGATCCCAATTAAAGGCGACTCTAACCCTGACGTGATTATCCTATTGTGGCAGCGTTACAGAGATTCATATTTAGGAATAAATTCCTGCTGGAGGCATTAGTTAGAGTCGTGCAGATGTTTAGCCCCACTGGTTTTTATAAAATTTAGGTAGATGTCAATTTGTACATATATTTTTGCTATCGGTCTCCAGTGATTATTTATTCACTATTGATATAAATGTTTGCTTTGCTTTTTTTTTTTTTCCTCCAAAATTTAAATTATTGTTCATTCACTATTGATAGAAATGTCTTCTCTGCTTCAGCAGTTGCCATTTTTTTTTCTACCAAAACTCCAATTATTGTTTATTCACTATTGATATAAATGTTTTCTCTGCTTTGGCAGTTGCCATTTTTTTTTCTACCAAAACTCCAATTATTGTTTATTCACTATTGATATAAATGTTTTCTCTGCTTTGGCAGTTGCCACTTTATTTTTTT
>NC_090728.1:46672339-46677339 GCF_036898095.1 Palaemon carinicauda | reverse complement strand
CGCGGATTCCATTAATTGACTCCAGCTAAAAAAGGACCCGTCTTTTAATGCATGGTGATGGCCAGTAAAAAACGGAAGTAGCTTAGTGTGCTTCTGATTGATAACACCATTAATTAGCGATAATTAGAGAATAGACCTGTAGCATCAGGAGGATATTTTTGAGAGAGAGAGAGAGAGAGAGAGAGAGAGAGAGAGAGAGAGAGAGAGAGAGAGAGAGAGAGAGAGAGAGTTGATCGTCTGATGGATGAGAATGATGAACGTTAGTTGGGGAGACGAGGATTTCGCCTTTTTCCTTCTAATACGCCTTGTACTTTGCTGTAATTATTAATACGCTTCAGGTTTTGCTATGATTGTTTTAAAGTGTTTAATTCTAGTGAGACTCATATCAGTGTAATTTGGTTTCGAGTCTTAAATCTGTTTTTGCTTAGTTGATCATCCAACTGGGAGCAGCTGAAATGGATGAATATAATGTAAGATATATATATATATATATATATATATATATATATATATGTGTGTGTGTGTGTGTGTGTGTGTGTGTGTGTGTGCGCGCGTATTAAAAGACCTCTTTTTTTGCGTAAGGTAAAGTGAATGGAGTTATTAACTGCTTACTTGTTGCATCATATTTCGAGAATGAAAAAGTCACATTACGGAAATATATATATATATATATATATATATATATATATATATATATATATATAATATATATATATATAATATATATATATATATATATAATATATATATATATATTATATTATATTATATTATATATTGTTGTGTTTGTGTTTATTTGTATTAAAAATATATACTGTATTGGATTGTGCGTTTATTTGTTTGTGTATAATCTGCAAAGTGCGCTTAAGGAAAGCTGTTTATAAATACCACTGACATGAAAGAATCTCTAATTTTTAAGATATTGAAGTAGGTCCCTGTGATTAAACAGAATTCTTTGAAATATGTTATTATTTTACATTTATTGAATGTCTTGAATTTATTTTCAAACTGAAAATGTACATTTATTTAATGTCATGAATTTATTTTCAAACTTTGAAAATGTACATTTATTGAATGTCATGAATTTATTTTCAAACTTTGAAAATGTAAATTTATTGAATGTCATGAATTTATTTTCAAGCTTTAAAAATGTAATGATATTTAGCTGTTTCCATGTTCACCTCTGCGTCTGGTTCCCTTACGTAACTTGAACAGACTGTTGGAGAGTATTCGACGCATTGTTGTTGGTTGAACTCGTGTAAGAGAGTAGTCGATAATCCATTTGGTATCCAAGATAGATTTTTTTTTTCCTAGAACGGAGTGGGCGTTTCCACTCCTAGCCTTTATGAAGTTATCCCCTTTAATATCTCTGTTATTGTATAAGTACCGGTAAATATAAATAAGTTATTGTATAATTGTATAAAGTTTTTTTTACATATATACATAAATAAGAATATTTACTACTGTATTTGTTATACAATTATATCTACAAACGTGTTTAGAGAGTCCATGTAATTTTTTTTTACTTTATAACAGGAGTTTTAAACCGTTATTTTATTAAATCAATTAAATAAATGCTTGATTATCATTGGTCAGTCAAGTTACGCTTCTGAACACTCCTGGCACATCTGACCTCCAAATCAAAGGAATGCCCACCCTAGGATCATCACCTAAAGGATCGCCTACAATCCAGCATCTCCTTCACTACATCTTTCAAGGCCCAGTATCCTTCTATCCTGACTGGCTTTCTTCCCTTCTCCTCTCCCCTCCTGGTCCACCACCACCATCCCCACCCTCCCAAATCTACTTCAAGGGACCATCCCTGAAACCCACCTTTGGCCTGGGTCAGATAAGAGCCCCAAAACCTTGGATCGTTGGACCTCAAACAAGTTTACTTTGTAGTGCATGTGCTGGGTACGAAGTTTTTACAGATAAAGTTAATTATGCAGACTTTGACATTAATATTCTGTTGCTACCATGTTTTAAGGGGGTATCTCGCAACACAATGACATATTCGTCTCTCTCTCTCTCTCTCTCTCTCTCTCTCTCTCTCTCTCTCTCTCTCTCTCTCTCTCTCTCTCTCTCCCTCTCTCTCTCTCTGTGTCTGTCGTTCGTATATTTGCTCTTGCAATTTATGCCGTATTACGTCATTACTCAGTGGATCACGCAAATTGCGATCAAACAATTTAATGTTACTTTTGAGTCATTGTGTTTTCATGGATGACAATGATAATTGGCTATTGATGTTACAAATATTGATACTTACGTTATATTTCTCTTGTTATTGCTATGACAGCCTTCTACTTTATATGTTATCATGAGTTATTTATAGCTTTGTTTTATAGTTTCATTTTATAGGCAGAGTTGAAAGTATACAATTAGTTTTGATGATTTAGCTTCCTTCACTAAAAAATGTAAAGGACTGGTAGTAAATGTAAAGGACTGGTAGTTTTGAGTTCAAATTCAGGTGATAATGTTTTTAATTTTTTTTTTTCTAAAAAGTGTCAACTGTATTGATGAAAACGGTTTAATTCTATTAAATGTTTTAGGAAAGGAGCATGCATACCACTTTATTATTATTATTATTATTATTATTATTATTATTATTATTATTATTATTATTATTATTATTATTACCAGCTAAGCTATAACCCTAGTTGGAAAAGCAAGATGTTCTAACCCAGCGCTCCAACATGGGAAAATAGTCTCTCTTTAATTTTTTTCATTGAGAAAAGAATAAGATTAGAATGCTCGAAAATTCCTAGTTAAAAAGATATCAGAAAGTTATTTTAAATTCTCATAATGAATGTTCCACGATGGATGGTTAATTATTGTATGATTGTATTTACGTAACCCGTTGCTGCATTTCCTATTGTTGTTAATTCATCTTGTATTAGATGAAACTCTCATATTTAAGTTTTTCCATCTTAATATGATATATTTTGATTTTTGTTTCGAAAATTGATGGCTACAATTGACACATTGCACAGAAATACACCCGAGGAACTTTACGGTTTCCTATTTTGTTTACCAGTTGTGATTGTACAAATAAAAAAATTGTTTTAGAATAATGTAAACATGATAACTTTAAAAATTCTGACAATGTTATACTATTTCTGCTTTGGGCTTATAGCATCTTGCTTTTCCAACCAGGGTTATAGCTTAGATTGTAATAATAATAGTAATAATAAATACTTTTAACAAGTAACATGGATCTGCCTTTTGTATAAAACTCAGATCTGGTGATTGGCTTAACGCTGTAACATAAGTGCAGTCTTCCCAGTATGTAATACAATCTAATATTTACGATAAAAAAAACAGTATGCTCTTCATTTTATGGCATTTTCAATTTAGAAAACATAATTTGTTGATTACGAGAATGTCATCTTTGCATGAGGAAATATTTTAGCTTTGCAATCATCTCATAAAACACAATACGAGAATTATATATATAGAAATCATTGAGATTTTTTTTTTTCACTTTTGACAAGTTTTGTACTTAAAATCTCCCAGTTACCCGTTGAGATACTACCGCTAGAGAGTTATGGGGTTCTTTGACTGTCCAGACAGTACTATATTGGATCCTTCTTTCTGGTTACGGTTCATTTACCTTTTGCCTACACATCCACCGAAAAGTCTGGTCTATTCTTTACATATTCTCCTCTGTCCTCCTACACCTGACAACACTGAGATTACCAAACATTTCTTCTTCTCTCAAGGGGTTAACTACTGCACTGTATTTGTTCAGTGGCCACTTTCCTCTTGGTAAGGGTAGAAGAGACTTTAGCTATGGTAAGCAGCTATTGTAGGAGAAGGACACTCCGAAATCAAAACCATTGTTCTAAAGTCTTGGGTAGTGCCATAACCTCTGTACCATGGTCTTCCACTGTCTTCCTCTTGTTTTGTCAAAGTTTTTATAGTTTATATAGGAAATATTTATTTTAATGTTGTTAGTGTTTCTAGAATATTTTATTATTTCCTTGTTTCCTTTCCTCTCTGGGCTATTTTCCCTGTTGGAGCCCCTGTGCTTATAGCATCCTGCTTTTCCAACTAGGGTTGTAGCTTATCAAGTAATAATAATAATAATAAAATTATAACTGTAGTCATTGAACTGCTATGGAAATTTATTGGGTGTTTCGCCTTTACATTTTTTCCTTTCTAATCTATATATTTTAGTTCTTCGAATTTCTTTTATACTCCTTGGAACTGGTGCTTATAAATAAACTACACATCGTTCTCAGTGTTTTTTTCTTATATTATTTGCAATTTGCTCCATGATTAAAATTTTAGCTTTATTCATACACGAGTCGTCCAAGTTAATTCATATTTTGCAGTAGCCGTGAGTAACTAGTTGCCACATACACAGATTTAACCTAACCATCTTTCTCCTGTTCACCAAGTTTGTACCGTTGACCTATCTCTTTCTTTTGAATTAATTCCGCGTTTACCTATTTTCTATTTTCTCCAGTTGACCTAATATTTCCTGTTGACGTCTTTTATACCTTCGACCTATTTTTCACGTTGACCTATTTTCTACGTTTGACCCATTTTCTTCCCTTTATCTATTTACTCCTGCTGACGTATTTACTGCCGTTGACCTATTTTCGCCCCCTATATCTTTTTACTCCTGTTGACCTATATACTCCCGTTAACCTATTTTCTACTTCCGACCTATTTTTTTCCGTATCCATAATATCTTCACCTACTACATTTTCCCTCCTACCAGAATGCTCACTGCTCCCTCAGCACCAATCTTCCCTCAACCACTTCCCCCTCTTCTCATAGATCAACCAAGTCACCCAGTCCCATCATTTTCGCAACGGCCGGCTGTCACTCATCCGTGGATGATGGGAGACAGCTTTGGGCGATTTTAATGATGTGCCAGTCAGTCCATTTCTCAGTTTTTGGCCTTTATTACTTATTAGTCGGCGTGTCTGTCCTCATCAGTTCGACATGTGTTCTGCTAATTAATGGGGGATCTGCTTTTAACTCTTCTTACT
>NC_090728.1:46659340-46664339 GCF_036898095.1 Palaemon carinicauda | reverse complement strand
GTTTGATTTTGGAGTGTCCTCCTAGAAGAGCTGCTGACCATAGCTAAAGAGTCTATTCTACCCTTACCAAGAGCAAGTAGCCACTGAACAATTACAGTGCAGTAGTTAACCCCTTGGGCGAAAAAGAATTGTTTGATAATCACAGTGTTGTCAGGTGTATGAGAACAGAGGAGAATCTGTAAAGAATAGGCCAGACTATTCAGTGTATGTGTAGGCAAAGGGAAAGTGAACCGTAACCAGAAAGAAGGATCCAATGTAGTACTGTCTGGCCAGTCAAAGGACCTCATAACTCTCTAGCGGTAGTATCTTTTATGTAATTGTATGTCCAAAGATGTTTTCAATCTTATATTTCTATTCTAAAATGCAATAACCGTTCCTGTTATTCGAAACTTTCATATGACAAAAAGTACTTTAAGAGAGAGAGAGAGAGAGAGAGAGAGAGAGAGAGAGAGAGAGAGAGAGAGAGAGAGAGAGAGAGAGAGAGAGTATGTATTTGTAAAGAAGCAAACTGCTTTAACATGAATTTAACGGGTTGTCTGCTTCTAACCTCACAAGACATAATAAATCATTAAGCCCCATAAATCTAAGAACTTAGGAGGGGGGTGGGGGTTGGAGAAACCCTTCTGGGATATAACACTCCTAGTGTGGCTGAAGTGGGAGGATTTTCAACTATGAAGTATGGGGGGGGGGAGGTCCGGAGATCCGGAAGGATTGATGTAGTAGAGAGATATAAATGCATAGATTGATTAGGATATTCACCCAATGCAGCTCACTTAATTGTATATCTTACTTTGATGCATCACATTATATGAAAGACTCTCCTTTCTTGTTATCAAAAATATATTTGAAGAAACGACGTATATATTTTGCAACCATGCGCTTGACATCCTAACATTTAAGAACATCGGGAAAAAAAAAAAAAAAAAAAAATCCAGAAGTGGTCTGTTCAGAGAAAAAGGAAGTTAGATGAAGATAAGTTGGGGAAGGATGATGAAGGAGAAGAGGAAGATAATTAAGGAAGAGGAAGAAAAGATGAGTTAGAAAAATAAGGAAGAGGAGGAGTTAATGACGTAGAAAATTAGGTGAATATATAATTATTTTGCAAAAAAAAAAATAAAATAAAATAAATAAATAAATAAATAAATAAAAAATGGATATCAATATTTCTTTTTTGAGGGGATTATCGTGCAACTAAATAATATAAACATAATTTTTCAAGGTTAAAATATTCGTCGGATATATATATATATATATATATATATATATATATATATATATATTATATATACATACATATATATATATATACATATATATACATATATATATATATATATATATATAATATATATATATATATATATATATATTAATCAAAGGCCTAGGGCTTTTAAATACAGAAAATGGTATAGGTACGTGATGTTAACATTATAAATATTTGGCAAATAGAAATGATAAAAATGTAAAATAAAGTATCAATTCAATATTCGAATTTATGGTGGAGCAAACCAAACAAATCTATAATCAATCTTACAAAAATATCTTAATTGTCCTTAGTAATTAACATGATTCAGATATTTCGAGGTGTAATTTTGAAAAGTATTGAATATAATATAAAGAAGGTGAAGACTAGCAAATCCAGGAAAATATCTTTTTTGTTTATTGAAAAAATGTAAAGTAATAATATAACACTTATAGGAGTAATTATTATGTATATACAAATTGAACACAATAACTTCACAGTTAACTATAGATGATTCCAGCTACTTTTTATTGAACGGTTAAAATAGTTACAAAACCAGATGATAAAAGCCAGTAAATAGGATATAAAGATAATATGAATGTGTAATGTATATTTCACACGAAAAAAAAGTGAATGTATTTGTGCTGAAGTTTACATTTATTAGAACAATAATGATAAAAAAGAATGTTTATGGATATGTATGTATGTATGTGATGAAGTCCACATCTTGAACCAAAGAAGCTAAACACGAGGGGGAAGAAAACGGACTGAAATACAGAATAACTCTTCTTACGCTCAACAGATGGCGTTAGACTGACATAAAGCAGCATGTTTATTCTACGGTTGTAGCTTAGATAACAGGTCATGGTTTGCATCCAAACGTGACCTTTCGGTCGTGTAGTAATCACCAGACGGCGAGTATTCCATGTTAGCTTTAATTAAGTCATTTCTACGTTTGCATTAAGAGTTTCCGATTACTCGAAATCTTATAAAAAAAAATATGTATACAATATTCGAGGGAGAGGGAAGGGGTAATGAAATTACTTGAAATACTTAATACTTTGTTATTAATTCTAATATTGATGTTATCAGGAAATTTCTCAAAGTCATTATGAAAAAGGATATCGACAAAAACGTATTTCAAAGCGTTGTACTGAATTCTACATATAAGAATTCGTTTTATGAATTTTAAAAACATTCATACATGCTTAAAAAGGGGGAAAATCTCTCTCTCTCTCTCTCTCTCTCTCTCTCTCTCTCTCTCTCTCTCTCTCCTCTCTCTCTCTCTCTCTCTCTCTCTCGTCACGAATTATGGATTGCTTTCTTGATTACGTGAGGTTCTGTGATACACTGAGTCGATTATTATTTGAAGCGAAATTCAGCTTAAAACAAAGACCTGGTTTAATATTACCATTTCTGGTGTTAAAGATATTCTTAAAGGCAAGAATTGATGGAAGGGTAAAGCAAACACTCACAGATAATAGAATTGTAACTCCTAATTTTCCTTGAAAAACATCTTAATTATTTAAAAATTCTCTAGATAAAAAACTATTGTTCTACCTTTAGTAGGAATCTAAAAAAACACAAAAAATAAGCTTTGCAAAAAATATTACCTATGATACAGAATTTATATTTTTTATCTCTAAGTTGATGGATGATACTAATATTGACTAATGTTGTTTTAAAACAAGAAAGCAAAAAACAGATACCAACAAGCCACTAAAATAATTGCTGGGATCTTGGGATGGTCATTGTACTTCGATAAAAGATATTTAACCCAAGAGGATGACACAAGTAACTGATATTGTATAAAACTAAATTGGCTCTAAATACGAAAACGAGATCGCTTACGTACATAGAATAGGGTATGCTCATTAACAGACTAATAACTACATATCATACTTATATGGAGTCAAATACTTCAATAAACTTGAAAATTTCAATGCTATGCCATGATCTCACGTGCGGAATTTCAGAAAAAGACACTACCTTCAGAGAGAGAGAGAGAGAGAGAGAGAGAGAGAGAGAGAGAGAGAGAGAGAGGTTGATCAAACAATTTTGTTAGAAAATCTAAAAATTGCCACCTAACATCGAACGCAAAACTGGACTCATAGCCACTCTTTATGGATAAACCATGGCTGTGAAACAGCTGAGCAAATACCTAATTTCCTCTTATGTCTGTTCCCACGTCACAGGGGGCAAAAAGTATTACATCCGGCACGTGACCTTTATCATTACTGACAATAATAATTAGTCATTAGGTTAGGACAAGCTACGGGGAGGTATAGAGTAGGTACCGCCATACATCGTAACCTTAATGAAAAGGGACATGAATTCGTGGCTGGGGGTAATATTTTGAAAGTTACTTTACCAATGTTAACCTTCACGACCTTTTTTTATGAGTGTTAATAGAACAAAATTGCCCAGGACTAGAAAACGTAGATTCAGAGATAATTATGAAAATTATAAATAAGTTGTGGAATAATTTTCATAGTTTCAAGTTTTATTGCCCTTTCGGTTAATAATAATAATAATAATAATAATAATAATAATAATAATAATAATAATAATAATAATAAACAACGAAAAAAGTATCAGTCATAGATGTCGCAGTACCTGGATGTCAATAATCATAGGAGCACTAGAGGACCATAGCTAAGTCATTGAAAAGGAATCTTGAAAAGGTAGGAGCCGATATAACCACAGGACTGAACGCGTGCTACTTTGAAACAACATAAACTGTATAGTGAGGAAAGTGATAGGACTCTAAGGAAGCTAGATGCAACACGGGATCCCACACTATAAACCACCAGTCTTAGTAGATTATTGAATAATAGTAATAATAATAATAATAATGATAATAATAATGATTGATGATGATGATGATGATGATGACCTAATTGTATTATCAGTGATTCAACTGCTGATATTTACAGCTTTTAACTGCATGAAAAATATATAAATGTGAAATCAGGTTATTGAATTTTCTCCCATACATTTCCCAAAGTCTTAGTAGATTGTTGAATAATAGTAATAATAATAATAATAATAATAATAATAATAATAATAATAATAATAATAATAATAATAACAATGATGATGATGATAACCTAATTGTATTATCAGTGATTCAACTGCTGATATTTACAGCTTTTAACTGCATGAAAAATATATAAATGTGGAAATGTGGAATCAAGTTATTGAATTTTCTCCCATACATTTCCAAAGTCTTAGTAGATTGTTGAATAATAATAATAATAATAATAATAATATCGTGGTAGGAGACCCTCTTTTAGGCAGGTTGAGTTAAAAGTAATGGCTGCATCGGCAGTTTATTTTCTTATCCAATTTTTCTATTTTCCGGATAATTCTCTTCTCTCTCTCTCTCTCTCTCTCTCTCTCTCTCTCTCTCTCTCTCTCTCTCTCTCTCTCTCTCTCTCTCTCTCTGAAGGTAGTGTCTTTTTCTAAAATTCCGCACGTGAAATCATGGCGTAGTATTGAGGTTAAGTTCAATGAACTACTTGACTGCATGTAAATATAATATGTAGTTATAAGTTTCTTAATAGACATACCCGATTTTACATGCATAAAAGAGAAGAGAATTATCCGGAAAATAGAAAAATTGGATAAGAAAATAAACTCTGCCGATGCAGCCATTACTTTTAACTCAATAATAATAATAATAATAATAATAATAATAATAATAATAATAATAATAATAATAATAATGTTGAAGATGATAACCTAATTGTATTA
>NC_090728.1:46646840-46649340 GCF_036898095.1 Palaemon carinicauda | reverse complement strand
ACACAATACTACAAATAATCGTAACTTCGTTAAAGTGTTTCTTACCGAAAACAATTCAATGTTTATAATTCTACATTTTCCCCGCCTAAGAAAATTTCTGAAAAATAGCAAGCGCAAAAAAAAAAGAAAAACATGTGAAAGAGAAATAAAGTTTGGGATGTAAAAACAAATATAATTACTGAAATTACTCCTTCACACATAGTCACGAAGAAGAAAGTGGAACACCAAAAATGAGTTCAAAGCTGATCTCACAAGTACACATACCTAAACATTTCCTGGAAAAAAAACTTTAAACCCATCAAAAATTGAATAATATGAATGACATCATCTACCGGTTTTAATACTTTGTAACAGTTCGTAATAACCACACACACGCACTAATTATATTTATGTATGTATGTATGTATGTATGTATGCGTGTGTATATACTATCATCTACTATACACACACATTATGTGTATATATATATATATATATATATATATATATATATATATATATATATATATATATATATATATATATATATATATATATTCATGACTGGGGTTTAACACTAGGAGCCAGAAAAAGAGCAACATGGATACGAGGGCAAACTAAAGTAGAAGATATTCTAACAACATGTAAGAAGAAGAAATGGACATGGGCAAAACATATAATGCGACTGACAGATAATAGATGGGCATTAAGAATAACAGATTGGTTCCCTAGAGATTGCAAAATGAGCAGGGGAAGGAAGAGAAGACGATGGATTGACGAAATAAGAAAGTTTGCTCATACGGACTGCCATAGCAAGACCATAAACAGACACGGAAGGACAAGGAAACATCTGAGGGATTTGCCATATATATATATATATATATATATATATATATATATATATATATATATATATATATATATATATATATATACATATATATATTATATATATATTATATATATATATATATTATATATATATATGTGTGTGTGTGTGTGTGCAAAGCAAAACACAACATGCATCCTTCATGTGCATACATTTCCCATGTGTAACGGCAATATTTTACGGCCATCAAAATCCACGTTTGGACCAGTCGTTTTAAGTGTCCACAAAAGCCAAACTTTCACATTAACATCCCCTACAGTATATTAGCAAGTGGAATAACCGGAACTGAGAGAGAGAGAGAGAGAGAGAGAGAGAGAGAGAGAGAGAGAGAGAGAGGAGAGAGAGAGAGAGAGAGAGAGAGAATCGTATAAAGTTAGTGGTTTCGAAAAATGTTGTTAGCCGTGTCCCCTTATGAAATAGTATACTCAGGTCTATTTCTCTATCCATCGTTCGGTTGTCAACGACGTTGATTGGATACGTCTATAGTTTCAGATCAAACAGATAGAAAAATTGCCCTTCGCGGATATGCCTGTGATCGGCAGGCTATTTGATCGTCCTCACATCAATTGTAGTTGTTCTGAATCGTCTTGTTTTCTGTGAATACTACGGAACTCATTTTAAAATAATCGCAAGTTTTATTCCATGTCATGCTTATTCTACTTTACTACTCATTTTGCACCAGCCACCCGATGAGTTAGCACGCTAGGGAGTTATTGGTTTCTTTAACTAGCCAGACAGTACTAATTTGGATCCCTCTCTCTGGTTACGGCTAATTTTGTCTTTTCCTAAACATACACCGAATAGTCTGGCCCATTCCTCCCACGCTGTCCTTGGTTTTCATACTCCTGACAACACTGATATTGCCAAACAATTCTTCTTCGCTCAACCCCGTTTTTTTTAACTACTGCAATGTAATTGTGCAGTGGCTACTTTCCTCTTCGTAAGGGTAGAAGAGACTTTTAACTGTGGTAAGCAGCTCTTCTAGGAGGAGGACACTCCATAATAAAACCATTGCTCTCTTGTCTTGGGTAGTGCCATAGCCTTTGTACATGGTCTTCCACTGTCTTGGATTAGAGTTCTCTTGCTTGAGGGTAGACTCGGGCACGCTATTCTATCTAATTTCTCTCTTTCTTGTTTTGTTAAAGTTTTTTATAGTTTATATAGGAAATATTTATTTTAATGTTGTTGCTATTCTCACTGGGCTATTTTTCCCTGTTGTTGGGCTAGCATCTTGCTTTTCCAATTGGGATTATAGCTTGGGTTGTAATAATAATAATAATAATAATAATAATAATAATAATAATAATAATAATAATAATAATAAAAGCAAGTATAATAATCACGTGCAGTTTGCAAAGCCTTTTCCATATATATATCTGCATATGATAAATAATAATAATAATAATAATAATAATAATAATAATAATAATAATAATAATAATAATAATAATAATAATGCATTAGTATCCATAAACTGTAACAAGTGTTTTTCTAGACCAAATAGGCGAAGCAACACTATAAAAAATTAATGCTGTAAATTTATCTATTTCGGCAAAATTAAACTGTGTACGAGAATTTTACCTTTTTTTTTATTTCAACATTATTTTGTTTTAATAAACGAAAAAATTAAAA
>NC_090728.1:46629340-46641840 GCF_036898095.1 Palaemon carinicauda | reverse complement strand
TGTCATTTAAAGTTCAGTTCTTTTTTTATTTGTAAGTATGGGCAATTTAATTATTGCACAACTTGTTTTCCAAATTCAATTTTTTTTTTTTTCAAATCCCAATACATCAAACTGTTATACTACACAGTACTCTAGAAGTTTTATTCCAGCTGTTACCAAGTTGTGGAATGATCTTCCTAATCGGGTAGTTAAATCAGTAGAACTTCAAAAGTTCAAAGTGGGAGCAAATGTTTTCATGTTGACTAGGCTGACATGAGTCATTTTATAGTTTATATATGACATATCTGTTTTGACATTGTTAATAGTTTATATAGGACATGTCTGTTTTGGCGTTGTTACTTTTTCAGAAGGATTTATTGTTAATTTATTCTCATCATTTACTTATTTCCTTTCCTCACTAAGCTATTTTTCCCTATTGGAGCCCTTGGGGTTATAGCATCTTGCTTTTCCAACTAGGGTTGTAGCTTGGCTAGTAATAATAATAATAACAAGAAAGTTCTCACAAAGGAATGAGATAGCTAATACATCTTCTAATAGCCAAACTAAACAGTTATATATAACTGTTTATGAATAACTTGCTAAGGAAATAATTTTTCATTTTCAGTGAAAAGAGGAATGTTCTCTCACAGGATCCGAATCACGAAAAAAACATACAAAATAAAGTCAAATAAAACAAAGCTAACCAATTCTTTATTAGCAGATTAAATATGATGATTCCTACATTTATTCAACAGGCCAACGTTCTCAACAAATAATTATTACTATTATTATTACTAGAAAAACTACAAGCCCAAGGGCTCCAACATGGTTAGTAGCCCACCGAGGAAAAGAAATAACGGAATAACAAATAAACTATAAATATGTAATGAATAAAAAACATGTAATATTTTAGGATCAGTGACAAGGTTAAAATAGATAAGAAAGAAAATAATTAGCGGAAGAAAGGGGGATACTAAGGTTGTAAAACTATTTATTACTGATAATTTAAATGACACCCTTATCTAGAGAGGAAATATAATCAATTCTACACCTGTAAAACGGACATGGCTTATCAAGAGCTAATAACAAGCCTATTAGCAAAGTATTTCTTTATGAATTTCTCTCTGGCTTTATAGAGTTTTCTGTCTTTACAGCTGTGGTAAATGGATTAGGAGATATTTGCAGTAAAATATCGTCTAGTTTTATCATTTTTCTTTTAAATTGGATCTATTTACTTCTAAATTCATTAAAATCTTACTAACACAAACGAACGGAATTTTAACTTAAATGAACCTCTGCTGGTTTGATAATTATTTCTTTACCTTTTTTTTCAATTATATAATTCTCTTAAGTTTTACATATCTCATTTACAAAGATATTCTACATTCCTTCTTTCACATTGGTTTCAAAACGAGGTTTTACGTACATTTGCATACGACCAAGGTAATAAAATCCCCCAACCTCATTACGTACGCACTTACGCTTACGAATCGTCAACATGGCGTATGAAAGCGTAGTAATTCTAGAATTAGTAACTATGCAAGGATATAAGCTTCTGTATATTACTTTAAGACAAGTAAGGTTAACATAACAGCCCACGCTACCAATAACCTTCCTTATTTTACTCATATATGACTAAATTCATCTTTTCAAGACCCACAGATGCATGACTAAAGCAAATAGGAACCAGATTCTCATTAATAAAAGTAATAAAGGAAAAGAATTTTCACAATCAGCGATATAAGTGTTCAGAATTTGAATAAATAATAAATAAGAATCATAAGTAAGAGATTGAATTAATCATATTCATTATTGAGCAGAGAGAGACAGTAACTTTATATTGCCACGATTAACAATGCCTTGTCGCTATACACACACACACACACACACACAAAAAGTTCACTACATACTTCAAATACAATAAATATTATTTATAAGCAAAATCTATTCTTAAAAGTCCTTTACCGTCACGAAAGAAAAACCAATACGCCATTTAAATTCTCATAAAAACCAAGAAAAAAATAACCTAATGGCCGCTTCCTGTTTCCTTCCGGTCGGTGTGTTTCCCATTCATTTGCATAACCGAGAGATCCATTACGGCCAGGAGCACCTGGAACAAGGTAACTGTAATTAAGAAGCTGTTAGGGAAAACGGGAGCGAGACCACCTGCCGTTCTGCGGGTAGCAATTTATCTATTTTCTTTTCAGACGCTCGGTGACTTCTGCAGGAGGATACTGCCCATTCCGGTAATTCGAAAAGGAAAGGCGAGTTTTCCTTATTAGGGAAATAAAGAAATGCTAATTGGTGGTTGATTAGGTCTGTCCGGGAGGGTTTAGAAGCAGAGATGACGAGTTTAATTGATCAATTATGATTAAATTGAATTAGAATCATACAGAGAACTGTTTGTAATGATGTAACATTTCAATTATTGATCATATATATATATATATATATATATATATATATATATATATATATATATATATATATATATATATATATAATATAACAATACGGACAAAATTTTCATTTCCTTAGGAATGCAATTAATTTCGTTCCTCTCTCAATGCTTTGAAATAATTCGTATATTCATACGTATGTATGTATGTATGTATGTATATATGTATGTATGTATGTGCTCATAAAGCAAAAGAAATATGAGCATTAAATAAACATTTAATATATCTTGGCACATAAAGAGTATGGAGAGCAACTTGAATTCAATTTGGAAAGACTGTAGTTATATAAACAGACCAGAGGAAATACAACATTGTATTGCAACTCAAAGTAAGGCTACGTATGTATGTATGTTTGTATGTATGTATGTATGTGCTCATAAAGCAAAAAAAATATGTGCATTAAATACACATTTAATATATTTTGGCAAATAAAGAGTATAGAGAGCAACTTGAATTCAGTTTGGAAAGACTATAATGTAAGAACAGACCAGCTGAAATGCAACATTGTATTGCAACTCAAAGTAAGGCTACGTATGTATGTATGTTTGTATGTATGTATGTATGTGCCCAGAAAGCAAGGAAATTTGTGCATTAAATACACATTTAACTTATTCTGGCAAATAAACAGTATAGAGAGCAACTTGAATTCAGTTTGGAAAGACTATAGTATACGAACAGACCAGCGGAAATACAACATTGTATTGGAAATCAAAGTAAGATTAAAGAAAGGACAAAAGTAATTACAAGTCTTTGCATACAATTCAAAAACAAAGGGAGCTCATCAAACTACGTTACGAGCAATCAGGCTGTCAATAAATCGTAAAAGGAAATAAGTACACACAATGACCCGGGAACTCATAAAACTAGTTCCCTAAGGCCTTATAGAACTAACTTCTCTCTATATAAACATACCACTCCCTTCAACGGCTCTCTTTCATTAGAATCTCTAGATTTAAATGGGACATATTTACGGTCCTGGATTCACAAAAGCTCTAAGGCGGAAGAAGAGGGTCTTGTCACATTACGGCACAATTTATCTGCCGAAATAACTCAAGGAACTTAATCTCCGAGGGTGTGTTATTAATGCCTCTTACATCATCCTCGAGATAATGGCAGGAAACAATGGTATTTTTTTTATTAATGTAAACACGACATTTCTTTTTGTAATTATTCGCGGCGGTGGCCTCAATATAGGTATTATTAGGCCTAGATATTTAGAAGAAAGTTTCACCTAGATTTTATCAAAACGAGTAAAAGAATGACAGTATCATATACAGTATGTCATGAGAAACATACTTACATTATTATTATTGTTATTATTATTATTATTATTATTATTATTGTTATTCTTATTATTATTATTATTTGCAATGTTATCGTTGTTGATCTTAAATTAAAAAAGAACAGAGGAACACTTACACATAAAAATAAAAAAAGTTCACTAAATTATCAAAAATAATGCTATACCAATACATATAAACAAATCAATTTAGAGGCAAAACAAGTAAAATAACACAATAATACTTGATTCAGTAACGCAAAAAAGGTAGAGAAGAATCCTACCCATCCGTGACCTTATGACCTTGGTTAAATAGGGGTCGGTCGATAAGTACAACCCTTTACATACCTGAGTTTCATGAGCCATATTCAAGTTTTCTAATTCAAGTTACTATTCATATTTCGTATAGTTATTTCTCCTGCTAATATATATATATATATATATATATATATATATATATATATATATATATATATATATATACAGAAGCATTTATTCGTAAATACATATTTATATCTATCTATTTATCTATCTGTCCATCTATATATCTATATCTATATATATATATATATATATATATATACATATATATATATATATATATATACATATATATATATATATATATATACATATATATATATATATATATATGTATATGTATATATGTATATATATATAAATAAATATATATATATATATATATATATATATATATATATGTATATGTATAAATATCTATATATACAAGCATTTATTCGTAAATATATATTTATACCTATTTATCTACCTATCTATATATACATACATATATATATATATATATGTATATATATATGTATATATATATATATATAGATCACTATATATATATATATAGATCACTATATATATATATATATATAGATCACCATATATATATATATATATATATATATATATATATATATATAATCACTATAGATATATCCTGATTATCTCAATATTAGATCATAAATTCAAATAAAAGCCAATCACAATTGGTAATGATAAACAGCCTCCTTGTAAATATTCTACCTCGTTTAATTGTCTTAAATTTCAAGCGCAATCATAATAAAATATTATATTCAAAACATAAAATCATTAATAATCATTACAATTGTGAATTTATTTTTACTACTGTATTAGACGGTAACAAAAAGGTCATTAAATATTTCAGAAAATTGAAAAGCAAAAACACTCGTACAAAATAACCACTTAGAAAACTAATGGTTTTCTTTTTATTAAAAAATAAATATTTTGGCAAAGGTTGGTCGACAAAGTATGTTGTAAACAGCTGTCTGAGTTTACAGGATATAAATATTAAACGCTGACATTTACTAAATATTGAATGGAGATTACATACTTAAGTTCTAGAAACCTACGTGGAAGTATTATATATATATATATATATATATATATATATGTATGTGTGCGTGTGTGTGTATGTATGTATGTATGTGTGTTTATATATATATATATATATATATATATATATATATATATATATATATATATATATATATATATATATACATATATATATATATACATATATATATATCTACATCTATATATATATCTATATCTATATATATATATATATATATATATATATATATATATATCTATATATACTTATATATATATATATATATATATATATATATATATATATATCTAATCCTCACTATTTTCTCTCTTCAAAGTACACTTTTATTCTTCTTTTGAAACGACAATTACATCCCGGAATCCGCTCTTTCAAAACATATTTCGTAAATGAGAATAGTCTCATTTATGCTAGAAACTCCATACCACCCAGGAACAGATTCGGGGTCACACAAAGATTCTTTCTCACTTTTAGGGCTTTTAATTCATGGATCACATCTATTTGTCTACCTATCTACTATTTATATATATATACAATATATATAAATATATATATATATATATATATATATATATATATATATATATATATATATTGTGACGGTGCCGAGAGAGGTTGTGAACTCAAAGGCAGGATGCAATCAACTGAGTTATATTATTATAGAACACTCTCCTTTATATACAAAACCTCAAGCCAACAGGACATAACAAGTTAACAAGACAGACAATGTTACAAAGGAAAACAACAGACATGAATTTTCATGTTCGTTTAGTGCGAGGGAAGAGCGAAGATACAAGCATAATATATGCAAAAGGAATTATGTACAATTGTGTGACACACGGTTGGTACATGGCTCCCCCTCTAAAAATGACATACTGAACATGTTAAATAGGGCGCCCTGATCTAGAGAGGCGAACCGTAGGCGGGTCATCTGGCAGAAGATAAGCAGGTTTTAGACGATCAACGGAGACCCAGTCTTCTTTGCCCCGAATGTTTAGGAGGAATGCTTTCGGACTGCGTCGGATCACAAGGAAAGGGCCCGTGTAAGGGGGCGTTAGTGGTGGCTTGCTGGTGTCGTTGCGCAGGAAGACGTGCGTTGCAGAGTGCAAGTCCGTTGGTATGTGATGCTTCGCTGGGGGCTTGTAAGTCTGGCGGCACGGAGTAAATTTTCCCACGACGTGATGTATGCGCTGGAGATCGTCAGAGGAGGTTGTAGAAGGAAAAAATTTGGCAGGGACAACCAACGGGTCGCCATACACCATTTCAGCTGCCGAGACGTCGAGGGCGTCTTTAGGAGTGGTCCTTAGTCCCAGGAGGACCCAGGGAAGCTGAGTAAACCAGTTGCAATCCTTGCAGCGGGACATCAAAGCTGCTTTGAGGGTGCGATGAACACGTTCAACCATTCCATTGGCAGCGGGGTTGTAGGCCGTTGTCTGATGTAGGGTGATGCCCAGGAGATTCGCTAATGACGTCCACAATTGAGAGGTGAAAGTGGTTCCCCTGTCAGAAGTAATATGCTCAGTGATACCAAATCTTGAAATCCATCCAGAGAGTAAGGCAGATGTACATGAGGCGGACGTTGCAGTTTCCATGGGAATGGCTTCAGGCCAACGAGTGGAGCGGTCGATGACGGTAAACAGGTAACGATCTCCTTGTGATGTGGGTAGGGGGCCTACAACGTCGACGTGAATGTGTGCGAAACGACACTGAGGTTGAGGAAAGGTGCCCACTCCTGAATCCGTGTGTCAATGTACTTTGGAAGTTTGGCAAGAAGTACAGGCGCGGACGCAATCCTTAGCATCCTTAGAAATACCGTGCCAAATGAACTTTGCCTTCAGCAGCTGTGCAGTAGAACGGCACGAAGGATGTGAAAGGCCGTGAATGAAATCAAACACCTGTCGGCGCATGGGAGCAGGAATCCAAGGTCGCGGTCTACCAGTACTGACGTCACAGAGGAGGGTGGTGTTGGAGTCTTCGAGGGGAAAGTCTTCCCAACGGAGGGACGTGCAGGATGTCCTACAAGCTTGATACTCTGGATCCTGTCGTTGGGCTTCAGCCAGGGCGTTGTAATCCAATCCCAGTTGAACGGCAGCCAACGTGTTTCTTGACAGGGCATCGGCAACGGGATTAATTTTCCCAGGGACGTATTGGAGGGTGCAATTGTATTCAGCCACGGCGGAGAGATGTCGGCGTTGACGGGCGGACCAGGCGTCAGACTGTCAAGTGAAGGCGTGCACCAGAGGCATGTGGTCTGTGCGAATGACGAAGGGCGTACCTTCTAAGAAATGGCGAAAGTGACGGACAGCCAAGTGCACCACCAGCAATTCTCGATCGAAGGTAGAATAACCCGATTCTGCCTTGGACAGTTTTCTGCTGAAGAAGGCCAATGGGCGGGGCGAGCCTTTGACCACCTGCTCGAGTACTGTACCAATAGCGACGTCGCTGGCATCGGTGGAGAGAAGGAGAGGGGCGTGTGGGATAGGAAAAGTGAGAGCCGCAGCAGTTGATAGGGCCTTCTTTGCATTGCAGAAGGCTGCTTCTTGAAGGGGACCCCACTTCAGGTCCTTCGGCTTGCCCTTGAGGGAGGCGTAGAGGGGAGCAAGAGTGGCGGCAATGGCTGGCAGAAAACGGTGATAATAGTTGATCATGCCCAAGAATTCCTGCAGAGCTTTGACGGTCGAGGGCACGGGGAAGTTCTGAACGGCTGCTACCTTCTCAGGGAGGGGGTGGACACCTTCAGGAGTGATGCGGTGCCCTAAGAACGACACTTCGTTGGCGCCAAAGGTACACTTGTCGTACCGGACTAAAAGGCCGTTTTGTTGCAGGCGGTCAAGCACGATGCGCAGGTGACGGAGGTGTTCCTCTTTTGAGGAGGAGAACACAAGTATGCCGTCCACATAACATACACAGAAAGGGAGGTCCCCTAAGATGCCATCCATGAGACATTGAAACGTGGCCCCAGCATTACGAAGGCTAAAACAGGAGTAATTGAAGGTGTATGTACCAAACGGAGTGGTGATGGCGGTCTTGGGGATGCCTTCTGGGTTCATAGGCACCTGATAATACCCCTTCAGGAGATCGAGCGTAGAGAAAACCTTTGCTTTGTGCAGGTAGGAGGTCACGTCGGCAATGTTTGGGAGGGGGTAGTGATCCGGTTCTGTTTGCATGTTCAGGCGCCTGTAATCCCCGCACGGACGGAGGGAGCCGTCTTTCTTCGGAATGATGTGTAAGGGTGACGACCATGGGCTGGAGGCCTTTTGGCAAAGGCCCATTTCCTCCATTTCGGCGAACGTCTGTTTGGCGGCTGCCAATCGTTCCGGTGCCAGACGTCTGAATTTTGCGAAGACTGGGGGTCCCGTCGTCTTGATATGGTGATAAATACCGTGCTTGGCAGGAACCGTGGGCGTTTGGCGAAGTTCTGGACGGAAAACTTCCGGGTACGACGTGAGGAGGTGGGCGTAGGCATCCGTGGGTGCGCTAATGTGAAGAGCGAGGTTAGAGGGGGCGGGTTGAAGAGTTGTCGACAAGTACGAGTCTGCGTTGATCAATCGTCGGTGGGCGACATCGACCAGAAGGTGGAAATGAGAGAGGAAATCCGCACCGAGGATTGGCATGGTGACGTCAGCAACGAGAAACTTCCAATTGAATTTACCGTTTCCGAACGATAATGTGAGGTTCTCGTAACCGTAGGTGGGTATCGCAGATCCGTTGGCAGCTACCAAGCGGACGTCGGCAGATGTAGACAGACTACGTCGTGTCTTGAAGAGTTTCCTTGGCAAAAGAGAACGACAAGCACCCGTGTCTACCAAAAATCGCACGCCCGTTCCTGCATCCTGTAAAAAGAAAAGATTAGAAACACGGGAGGCCACCGCCACGAGCGATGGCCTACTTACACGTTTTTTGGCCAATGACAATCCTCGGCACATTTCTTCGCAGTTGCCCCGAATCTGAAGTGGTAGTAGCAAAACTGCGGCGGATGGGAGGTAGTAAGTGGCTGTAGAAGTCGTTTGTTGGGGCGCGAGCGATTGGTGGGTGGTGGGCGGCTTTGTCTCTGCTTCGGCACGTCACGGTGTGGGCGTGTATGTCCTACGGCATTCATGTCAGCTTCAGTTGACGTTGAATAGGCATCCTCTTCGTCAGGGGTGGAGGCGTTGATGGTCTTGAAGTGGCTGTTCATAAGGGCGTCGGCTTTGGTCATCAAGTCCTTTATGGGTAAACTATCGACATCGGGTATGGCAGCGCGTATAGGTCCGGGTAAACGGCGTATCCAAAGGGCATGAAGTAGGTTCACCTCACGAGGAGAGCCGTCTGCGGCAGGTTGAAGGCGAGCGATACTGGTCATTTCCCTGGGGGCAAGCGAAGCCCTTTGGTCGCCCAACGGTTGTTGCGAGAGCTGAAAAAGCTTTGCTACACGGGCGGCTGGCGACGGCGAGTACTGCTGCAGAAGGTACGTTTTGAGGGCGTCATATGCTATTGGCGTGTCTCCTTATTCACAAAGCCAGTCGGACATTTCCGGGAAAGTGTCCTCGGGTATCGCCGCGAGAACATAATCTGCTTTGGTGGTTGAGCGAGTCACGCCGTTGATGCGAAACTGGACTTCTGCGCGCTGAAACCAAGCAAATGCCTTTCCGCTGGCGAACGGTGAAAGTTTCAATGGGGCGGCCGCAGCGCCAACTGCTGTAGTAGAGTCTGCCATAGTACCAACAATGGAGGGGCGAGGGAGGTGGGGGTGGAAGGCAGTGGGAGCGAGTCGACTTCCAGGGTCACCAATGTGACGGTGCCGAGAGAGGTTGTGAACTCAAAGGCAGGATGCAATCAACTGTGTTATATTATTATAGAACACTCTCCTTTATATACAAAACCTCAAGCCAACAGGACATAACAAGTTAACAAGACAGACAATGTTACAGAGGAAAACAACAGACATGAATTTTCATGTTCGTTTAGTGCGAGGGAAGAGCGAAGATACAAGCATAATATATACAAAAGGAATTATGTACAATTGTGTGACACACGGTTGGTACAATATATACATATAATCGTGTCTGAGTGGGGATACAATAACGTGGTGAAAGGGTTTGTGTTTCGCCATGATCAGCAAAGCTGTACTAGTCAGGGACACTCATACTAGGTTGGTTTGCTGTGAGCGATCAGACTTAAGTCTTTCACCATCATCAATCCGCACTGGCCAGCGTGGTAATGAAAACTAGCCAACCCTCAGACATGAATAAAGTAATGTGTGGGGCCTTTGTCCTGCAGTGGACTAGAAACGGCTGCATTAGTTTTTGTTGTATAAAACGTATACATATATTGTTTATACATAGTGTAAGTACTGCAGGTACTTGTTCTTACCCTAGAAAAATTGTCTGATAACAACACAACCAGTAATCCTAACTACAAGAAAACCAATGACTAAGTGTGACAAAAGAAAGATAGAACAAAGTTATTTAAAAGAAAAACTAATGATAAAAAAAAAGATGAAACGAGAAAAAGATGATGTTACCCTAGAAAAGTTGTCTGATAACAACACAACCAGTAATCCTAACTACAAGAAAACCAATGACTAAGTGGGACAAAAGAAAGAGAGAACAAAGTTATTTAAAGGAAAAACTAATAATAAACAAAAAGATGAAGAGAAAAAAGATGATGCTAACGTAAAAGAAGAAAGAAAGGCAACGAAAGAGAAGCAAAGAGAGTCCCGTAAGAGACAGTCATGACTTGGGCATTGCAATCAAGCTGTCATCACGGGAGAGGTGTGCCAGCGTTGATTATGCTGGCTGGCCTGTGATCCCTGTAATCAACCGGTGAATGATAGCATGCACTTCCATCACTCAATTGCAGTCAACAACACGAACTGTAATGTGTAACTGTAATTACACTAATGCTTTCAATGGCTGCGCCCGATACCAAAACGATATTTTCAACTCCGTGTAAGTGGATTTCAGAAGCGCCACTCAAGGCGTTATACGAACGGATAAACAATCAATGTTTTTATTGCTAGTCCAGAACCAATTTGGAGGCTGGATATTGGTTGCCAATTACTTAGTGATAAAGCGTAGTTCGATGTCACTGTGATGGTAATTTGTTACTTAATAAAAGATTTGAAATACCATGTGAGCATTTATTAATTTTTGGAGGTACTTCATTAAATTTCATTTGAGGGAAAATTTATACTAAATGACTGTTGGAATAATAAATACATTTGATTAATATCAGTGCAAATTACATATAATATAGAAATAAAACTGAAATAAATTACTATAAAACTGGAGGTAATTAATTAAATTTCCTTTGAAGGAAAATTTTCACTAAATGACTGTTAGAATAATAAATACATTTGATTAATAATGTCAGTGCAAATTACATATAATATAGAAATAAAACTGAAATAAATCACTATAAAACTGGAGGTAATTAATTAAATTTAATTTGAAGGAAAATTTTCACTAAATGACTGTTGGAATAAATACATTTGATTAATAATATCAGTGCAAATTACATATAATATAGAAATAAAACTGAAATAGATTACTATAAAACAAGTAACAGAAATAGAGTAATATTTTCAAAAAGATTCGGATGAATTTCTCTTTAATCTACCAATAGCAAGTTAACATAATTCCCAAGTGAATAAAAAATTGGCTTTATGAGTAACCTCATGAAAAAAAACAACAAAACAACATTGTTTTAAAGTAATAATATGCTATCAAAATTTTGTATCTAAAATATGATATCCAATAAAAAAACGAACTGAACTAAAGAGACTAAAGTAATAATAATATATATATATATATATATATATATATATATATATATATGTATATATATATATATATATATATATATATATATATATATATATATATATATATATATATTATGTCATCATCATAATCAACGTCTCCTCCCAGGCCTATGACATAATGAGCCTCGGTTAGATTTCACCAGTCGTCTCTATCTTGAGCTTTTAATTCAATACTTCTCCATTCATCATCACGTACTTCACGCTTCATAGTCCTCATCCAAGTAGGCCTGGGTAATCCAACTCTTCTATTGCCTTGTGGAGCACAGCTGAACGTTTGGTGAATTAATCTCTCGAGGATTGCGAAGAGCACGCACAAACCATTTTCATCTACCCTTCATTATGATCTCATCCACATATGGCAATCGAGTAATCTCCCTTATAGTGTCATTTCTAATCCTGACCTGCCATTTAACTCCAATTATCCTTCTGAGGGCTTTTGTTCTCAAATCTACTAAATCTATTGGAGATTGTTTCATTGTCATACAATGACTCATGCACCTATAGTAACACCGATCTCACTAAACTGATGTAGAGTTTTATTTTTATAAGTAATTTCAAGCGATTTAATTT
>NC_090728.1:46616840-46624340 GCF_036898095.1 Palaemon carinicauda | reverse complement strand
CCCGTCGGTTTACAGCCGATGGCCTACTCTCATAGCTCCTAGCTTCGGTCGTCCGTCCATCGGGCCGGCCACCGGCGTGCCGGCATCCATTGCCGGCGGTCCGGTTTTGCTATAGCTTATCCTTTGTCCCTGTCACCAAGCCGGCGGCCGCCATCCTGGCATTACTCCTGACTTCTCTATATGTCTTCCCTAATGCCAGAAACTCTGCTGGAGCGGCCTCCGGCGTCCCGCCGGTCTGCCGGCGCATTCCGGAGGCGCCAAGAGACTTGCACCCCTTCTCCTAGCTATCAACACCATGCTGATAGCCCTACTTTGCAACCAGATGGTTTGACTACATACATAGATAGGTATTGTCTTACCGTTCTAACAGTAGCCGTGCTGTCTTCTCGCATATCACAATTTTCCAGCATGCTGTGTGTATCTTAGCACGGCTGGTTGCCGGAAACCGTTACCCTATGGGGTCTTCTACACCCCCATTTAATGGTCTGAGTGGTCTCAGTCCCAGTTTTATATCTTAGGCAATTCCTACTAGAATTCCCTTTGCCTCCCTGGCAATCTATGAAGAATTCTGCCTTGTGTCCTCGGCCACAAACAAATTGCCTATGGATAAAGTTACGGTAACCAGCCGGGCGGGTTACACGGAGTATGTGTCTATCTACTTCATTTCCCGCTCCACTCTATAACATCACAATGTTAATAATCACTTAAGATTAAGTTAAAAATTAACCTTTTAATATTTAACTTTAGAATATAAGTCATTAGTATGACTTCCTCATACTCATGTTCTCTTTCTCTTACAGGAGGAGTACGTGAAATGCGACCACGGCTTCTGTGGAGTGAAGCACCCGCACTTCTACGGGCACACGGGGTGTAGGACCCACGCCCCTTGCGCCAACAAGAAAGGCGTCCTGAAGTTTTGGGACCCGCAGAACTGTACAATCTGCAAGGACCGCCTGGTCGAGGCGTTCAACAATCCTCCTTCAGCGGAGGTTAGGGACGCTTCTCGAGAGAAGCTACGCAAGTGGGTACGTGGCTTCCAAAAGAACGCCACCGGACCATACCTTGCCACCGAAATCTTGAGGGCCTTGCTTTTCCCGAAGGCATCCCCCGACTCTGTGGTCCCCAAGGATCAGATCCCCACCGTCCAGATAACGGTGGAACCTGACGTAGTCATGGCTCAGTCCATGCACGAGTGTCGTTTGGATGCCGACAACGCGGAACGTATGTCGGAAGTATCGGAGAACACGGAAAGGAACCTCATGGGCGAAGAACTGGACTATGTGGAAGACCAGGTGGAATACCCTGAGTCGGAGCAGGAGGTCGCTTCACCTTCCACCCCCACACCGACTCCTACACTGACAGATGTTTCACTCCCGTCTACATCCGCTACCCCGGATCCCACCCCATCCAACGCCCAAGAGATGTTTCGAATGCTCGAGGCTCTCATGGATAAGAAGCTCCGTGAGACACACGGGTTCTTCAGGTCCAACATGGGAAATTCGAAGCAGCCGAAAAGGATTTCGGTTAAGGACCTCCCTGCATGCTCAGATACCAACCCCTGGAGGTATGCCGAGCACATGCCAATTACAACGGGCAAGATCTTCATCAGCGAAAAGATCGGCTCGATTGTACTGGAAGAAGTGGAATTCTTCCCGAACTTTGAGGCTTATCCGGACTGTTACGTCCGACTTCGATCTGAACCTGCCTCTAAAGAAGAGACCGAACCAAAGGAGGTGATTGTGTTCGATCTCGCGAAGGCCCAGGCTATGCTGGCCAATACAGTAAAAAGTAGGGGCTTTACCTGCTCGAAACTTCCGGCGCTTAGCAAGAAGCACCCTACCTACGTCGCACCAGACGATGCGACCCTCCCCTTCTTGGAAAAGGCCTTCACTGCGGTACATAAAGCAGTGGAAGAAGGAAAACCTTGCCCTGCACTGGAGGAGTGCAGACCCTTCTCCCTGACTACTCCCCCCGATGTTAGACACTGGAAAGATGTCCAGCATACATTCGTGGTAGGAAAACTAGAACCTGACGTCGCTGGCCGTCAGTTTAACGAAGACCTCCCGAAACTTAATGACCATCTCCTTCGTCGGGAACATGACACGAAGGAAAGGCTCGCCGCATCCATGTCCCTCCAGGTACAGCTCGACGTCATGGCCGGTGATACTAGGGTCCCTGACTACTACATGGTTCTCGCCAAAACACATTTGGCGACCGTAGTAAAAGATCTGTACAGCTTCACGAAGGCTCGTAGAGTCTGTCGTGAATTCGTGTTCTCCAGTGCCACAGTGAGACACGAACCCCGGAGGCTGATTTCCTCCAACATCTGGGGTAAGCACCTCTTTCCCTCCTCCCTTGTGAAAGAGATCACCGACAAGGCCGCCACGGAGAACAGGAACCTTCTCCATAAGTGGGGCATGTCAAAGAAAAGAAAATCCTCTCAGAACGATGGCCCTCAACCTAAGAGGAAACCCTCTAAGCCAAAACCTCAGCAACGTCAACAGAGACGGCAGTTTCCGGGATCCGCTACTCCCCAAGTGGCAGCTCAGCCACAGCAGACCTTTCAGCTGGTCACCCAACCGGTCTTGTCACAGTCGCCGGTTTTCACCCCTGCTTTCGAATAACAGTCAACTACCTTTCGTCCCAAAGGTAGAGGCTCAAACAGAGGTGCAGGCAGAGACGTATCTCGCCGTCCCTCCAGAGGCAGAGGAGGAAGGGGAGCTAGCGGCCGAGGCAGTAAACCCTCGGGAAACCAGAAGCAATGAAGTGCTTCCGGTGGGAGGAAGACTCCGCCAATTCCAGGCTCGTTGGACCTTCGATCCCTGGGCACACAGCATCGTCAAGAAGGGTCTAGGCTGGAGCTGGACTCAACCACCCCCAACCTTCCAGCAGTTCTTCCAACAATCAACACCCCTTCTGGAAGAATATGTCCTATATCTCTTGAACAAGAAGGTGATAAGGAGGGTAAAGTCAACAAGGTTCCAAGGGAGACTGTTTTGTGTCCCCAAGAAGGACTCCGACAAACTCAGAGTCATTCTAGACTTATCCCCCCTCAACAAGTTCATAGCGAACAACAAGTTCAAGATGCTGACTCTTCAACAGATAAGGACCCTTCTGCCTCAAGGTTCCTACACGGTCTCCATAGACCTGGCGGATGCCTACTGGCACGTTCCAATGAACCACCACGCTTCCTCCTACCTAGGATTTCGACTCCAAAGGAAAAGCTACGCTTTCAGGGCCATGCCCTTCGGCCTCAATGTGGCCCCACGGATCTTCACAAAGCTGGCAGACGCCATCGTTCAACAGCTTCGCCTCCGCGGCGTCCAGGTGATGGCCTACCTCGACGACTGGCTGGTCTGGGCTCCATCGCCCGAAGATTGTCTAAGATCCTGCAACAAAGTTACCCAGTTCCTAGAACACCTGGGATTCAAGATAAACAGAAAGAAATCTCGCCTCTCTCCAGCTCAGAAGTTCCAATGGTTAGGAATCCAGTGGAATCTTCAGTCACACCGCCTTTCCATCCCCCAGAAGAAAAGGAAGGAAATAGCAGGGTCTGTCAAAAGACTGCTGAAATCCAAACGGATTTCAAGACGTCAGCAGGAACGAGTTCTAGGCTCTCTACAGTTCGCCTCAGTGACAAACCCAGTGCTACGTGCACAGCTAAAGGATGCCGCGGGAGTCTGGAGACGTTCCGCATCCATCGCTCGAAGAGATCTCAAGAGACGGCTCCCAAACACACTTCGGTTACTCCTAAAGCCGTGGTCGGAAGCAAAGGCCCTGAAAAGGTCCAGCCCTCTTCAACACCCACCTCCATCACTCAACATCCACACGGACGCTTCGCTGGAGGGTTGGGGAGATCACTCCCACCAAAAACAGGCTCAAGGAACATGGTCTCCCCTATTCAAGACGTTTCACATCAACATCTTGGAGGCCATGGCAGTCCTTCTAACTCTGAAGAAACTTTCCCCGCCTCCCTCGATCCATATTCGTCTAACCCTGGACAACTCGGTGGTAGTTCGATGTCTCAATCGCCAAGGCTCAAGATCGCCCCAGATAAATCAGGTGCTTCTCCCAATCTTCCGTCTGGCAGAGAAGAAGAAATGGCACCTGTCTGCAGTTCATCTACAAGGATTCCGCAACGTGACGGCGGACGCTCTATCTCGAACAAGCCCAATAGAGTTGGAATGGTCTCTAGACGCAAGATCCTTCTCCTTCATCTCTCACCAAGTCCCAGAACTTCAGATCGATCTCTTCGCAACGAGCGACAACAATCAACTTCCTCGATATGTGGCCCCGTACGAGGACCCCAAGGCAGAAGCAGTGGATGCCATGTCACTGGATTGGAACAGATGGTCCAGGATCTACCTGTTCCCTCCCACCAACCTTCTGCTAAAAGTCCTCTCCAAACTGAGAACCTTCAAAGGAACAGCGGCCCTAGTGGCTCCCAAGTGGCCCCAGAGCAACTGGTACCCCCTAGTCCTGGAGCTATAACCCACGCTGATTCCTCTCCCGGGCCCAGTTCTCTCCCAGCAAGTACAGAAGTCGACTGTCTTCGCTTCATCATCGAAAGTCAGGGACCTTCATCTCATGATTTTCTCTCCCTAGCCGTGAAGAAAAGGTTTGCGATCTCGAAGAAAAGTCTAGTCTTCCTCGAGGAATACAAGACCGAATCCACACGACGGCAATACGAATCATCCTGGAGAAAATGGGTCTCATTCGTCAAGGCGAAAAATCCTACGGAAATCACCATCGATTTTTGCATGTCCTTCTTCATTCACCTTCATGGACAGGGCTTAGCAGCCAACACAATTTCCACTTGCAAATCGGCCTTGACTAGACCACTACTGTACGCCTTCCAGATTGATCTGTCCAGCGACATCTTCAATAAACTGCCGAAGGCATGCGCTCGTCTACGCCCAGCACCCCCACCAAAACCTATCTCCTGGTCCCTGGACAAGGTGCTCCATTTTGCCTCCAATTTGGACAACGATTCGTGCCCTCTCAAGGATCTGACTCAAAAGGTTATATTTCTTTTTGCTCTTGCCTCAGGAGCCCGAGTCAGCGAAATAGTGGCATTATCAAGGGACGAGGGTCACATTCTGTTTACAGACTCAGGAGACCTTACCCTCTTCCCGGATCCGACGTTTCTCGCTAAAAACGAACTACCCACCAAAAGATGGGGCCCTTGGAGAATCTGCCCCCTGAAAGAAGATGCCTCTCTATGTCCAGTAGAGAGCCTCAAGGTCTATCTGCGTAGAACTTCTGACTTTGGTGGAGGCCAACTCTTCAAAGGAGAAACATCGGGTAGCGACCTGTCACTGAAACAACTAAGAGCGAAAATCACCTACTTCATTCGCAGAGCGGATCCTGTCAGTACACCCGCAGGTCATGATCCTAGAAAAGTCGCATCGTCTCTGAATTTCTTTCAGAGCATGAATTTCGAAAGCCTCAAGAGTTTCACAGGCTGGAAATCCTCGCGTGTTTTCTTCAAGCATTATGCGAAACAAGTGCATGAAGTCAAACATTTTGTGGTAGCCGCAGGTAGTGTTATGAAACCTGCACCTAACTCTGCATAGAACAGTGAGTTACTTGGGACTCTAACTCCTCGGGTGCCTATGTTGACCCTCGTGTGATACGTAGTGAATTCAGAGACATTTAGTGTTTTTCATAGACTGTTCTTTCCCAAGGTGAAATGTCATAGTCGTCACATGAGTGCCGCATGCCTAGAGCATGATGTGTTTTTCCTTATTAAAGACTAAAGTTCCTCTGGAACCTGTGCCTTCTAATAATTTGAAATTTTCTTTCAGATTCAAGAGCGAAGTCTTTCATTACTATGTACATTATAATTTATTGTAAATTACTTTTACATCCCTTATTGCATTTATTTACCATATTCTACAATTGTGAAATAAAATTTCTATTTTATTACTTGTGCGTCTCAATCCGCTCCTACTTATACTATGAAATACATGGTTGTCATAGTTTCATTATCCCCTCCCTTTTTTCTTTATAAAAATGATGAAGATAATTGGTTGAATCCATATTATATACTCACCTATACTATGTAATATTCCTAACTGAATACTTACTTGCGCTATACCTTCGAGACCAGACCGTTCTCTTTTCACAATATACAGTGCCTAACCACCACTTGTCTGTCATTGAGAATGTTCCTATATGAATACTAACCATTCTGTCTTGTCTCCGAGTTCTTCACGTTCTCCCCGCAAGGTGGGTAGCCCTTCAAGAACCACTTTGATCCTCAGCATGGTCCGTTGGGACTTCTCTGCCAAGGGGGGCAGGAAGTTTCAGCCCCACGGAACCTCTATCAAGATTACCATGCTTACTCTATTCAAAGCCCTCGGCACTTACACTACAAGGGGAAAATCTACCACAATACATTGATTCTCTGGTATTCTTCCATCAGGACGCCATGGCTTGAGCCCAAAAAACGGATTTTGAGCGAAGCGAAAAATCTATTTTTGGGTGAGATAGCCATGGCGTCCTGATGGACCCTCCCTGCTACTTCGTCCAGCCTTTCAGGTCCCACCCTGTCCTGCTGTATCATGGTGATCGGCAAGCAACTGGCTTCAGGATGAGGACGGACGTGACGTCATTTAGCAATGGCGCCCGTTTGTTTACGTTTCGAGTACCAAAAGTAGCCACGGACGAGATTAGCTGTGGAACGGCTCCCCAGCTATTCTCCGCTCCTCCACATCGAAGTGTTAACTATGTGGGGTGCAGATACCTATGTGGCGCGTTAATACATGCGTCCCCTGTTGTTATACGATGTCTTAAAGGGAAACCTTTAGGATACTCGCTCCAGAAGTTAGAATTCTGTGATAACCTGTGGTTAAATTCTCTGGGAATATCTAGTAGTTATTTACCCAAGGAAGCTACCAAAAAGGAACCTTCCATCAGGACGCCATGGCTATCTCACCCAAAAATAGATTTTTCGCTTCGCTCAAAATCCGTTTATTACTTCCTAAGCTACAACCCTAGTTGTAAAAGCAAGATTCTATAAGCCCAGGGGCTCCAACAGGGAAAATGGTTGTTAGAGATAAATACCGAAATTTATTTCATTCAGTTTTCGAATTGACTAGCAAACTTATTAACCAGAAAAAAGAACGCTATATATTATGCATGAATGCGATTTTCTAAATCAAAGATCAACGTGCATATGAAGAGCTAACGATTATATGAAGCTAATACCAACTGAATAAATTCACTTTAGAAAGAATTTCTTTCGGGAAAAAATCCTCAAATATCATCGGCAATGACGCTCTTGAAACCGATTAATAAATTCATATGATAAAACTACAATAAATAAATAAAACACCCATAATTAGCAACCTAAGTAAGGAGTCTTATTCAGAAAAAAAATGGCATTTGTACGAACGTAGAAGAAAGGTCGGTCTGAAAGGTTAAATACCTAAAATTGCTAGAAGAGGAATATGCAATTATAGACTTTAAATTCTTACAGAGAAACGTTTAGGTGTA
>NC_090728.1:46609340-46614340 GCF_036898095.1 Palaemon carinicauda | reverse complement strand
AGACACGGTAGAGCTAGGACAGCGTTACCCATGCAAGGAACCCATTTATCAATATGCCATATGAATCGTATCCAACGAAATTGTTTTCAAGAGCTGTTACCATAGGAGGATAGCGCTCTCAGTGAAATGTATTTTAGGCCTTACTTAGTGTCTTTGTAATGTCCCTTTGGCGCCTAGCTGCACCTTCTTTTTAGTCTTCTAATTCACCTACGTTCCTTACAGTTGCACTTTAGTACAGAATAAACTGCCCGGGCCCAAGCCCCAAAAATCCATATGAAACTGGTGAAGTACTAAAACCTACATTTGAAGTTTTCAGTGTTTTAACATCATACCTATATAGCTCCTTTTGTGTTTGAAATTCTAAATTTACTTATAGATACTGTGAAATAATATACAGACAGTAAAGGTTTAGTTTACATTACAGAAGAAATGTGACAAGATGATTTACAATTTTTTCATCCACAGAATAGTGAAATAATATACAGACAGTAAACTTGTCTTAGTTTACATTAGCAATGAGACAATACTTTTTCATCAACACAATAAATGTGCTTTGAAACTTTCGTTTCCTTAATGGCCGTAATGCCTTTCGAACTCTTTCCACGAAGTTGTAGAAGACATCTAAGCCCAAATTCTGATGAATAATATGACAAAAGAATAAATATACATATCATCCAGAGCAATATGCAATTGTAGCTAAATGTAAAGAGTGTCTAGAAGTTTATCTTTCACATGTTTAAAATGACATTTATTTCATTTAGATTTAAACCAATAACCATCTTATTCGCTGAAAAAAAGGATTTGTTTAAAAGAGCACGCTCTCCATATACTGTCAAATTATGCAAAGCTATTGTTTTCCTCTATTACTTTTTCATAATTTAAAACAATTCGCCACATGGGAAACAAGTTAAAACTATAAAAAATTAACCTGGTTTCCTCACTAAACGACCTGGAACTGAATCGTCAACGTAGTCAATCAAACAAAAATTCGTGATGCCAACATACGTTTGATATATGTTTTGAAAATACATACTAAATTAAAAATGGAGTTATTACTCAAAAGTGTTCATAAAATATACAATTCACAAATAACGACACTTTTGAGTAATGACTCCATCTTTATTTTGAACATATATCAAATGTACGCTGGCATAACGAACTTCTGTTTGGTTGACTTCTTAGTTCAAGGTCTTTTATAATTCTATAGTTTTTTTTTTATAATTTTAAATTGCATCACATGTGGCGAATTGCTTTAAATTATGAAAAGGTAATAGATGAAAACAATGGCTTTGCATAATTTGGCAGTTTTGGAGAGCGTGGTTTTGTAAACAAATATCAAATAAACAATTGAAGAAAATGTAAAATCGATTGAGAATTCCGATAACGATCTATATTTTGATAAAAAAAAAAAAAAAAAAAAAAAAAAAAATCTACATCGTAAAACCCAATTGCAATATTTGTCGTCTACATTATCCCACGCCACGAAAATTTATTGGATAAAGCAATAAAACAGTCCGGTCCGTAGTTTCTTTCCTCATAGTGTGTGGTCAGGTCAAGTTACGGATCAACTTTCCTGTTCAAAGAACTTCTTGAACAAACATTTTTATGAAATATTACTGACGAAGTATTTGTGTTTTTCTTCCTTACAAAAGGTAGCATAAAATCATTTTCGTTAATGCCCTACCACCTCAAACTACAATTCTATCATTTATGGATACAAGAAGTAATGACAAATATAGATTTAGATATGAAAGATATAATCTATTTTTCACAATCTTTGTTTATAAATATTTGGTCAGGCTTCTAAATTTCCATTTACCTATATTTTTTTCTCTCACGTCGTGATCCTGAATTATTTCAATTCTGGAATTACTATAAAACGAAATCACTCTAACAATGTGTACTTCGAATAATAACATTTGCATAAAATAGTACAAATCTTGCTTACTAGACGCAACGAGTAAGTAACAACGTGTATTGTTGAAAGTTAATTAAAATGAATAAATGATAAACATATGTCATTCATCCCGTACGTCTTTTCATAAGGTTATTATATTATCATCAAAATAACTTAGAAGTATCCTTGATATCTGCAAGCACCATTAGATTTCAACCATCTCTTTCTATAGTTTATATAAACATATCTGTTTTTGACGTTGTTACGAATTTATATAGGAAATATCTGTTTTGACGCTGTTACTGTTTTTAGAATGATATATTGTTAATTTATTCTCATCATTTATTTATTTCCTTATTTCCTTTCCTCACTGGGCTATTTTTCCCTATTGGAGCCCTTGAGCTTATAGCATCTTGCTTTTCCAACCAGTTGTTGTAGATTGGCTAGTAATAATAATACTAATAATAATAATAATAATAATAATAATACTGTCCTCCTTGATCTGTTACATAATAATAATAATAATAATAATAATAATACTGTCCTCCTTGATCTGTTACATAATAATAATAATAATAATAATAATAATACTAATAATAATAATAATAATAATAATACTGTCCTCCTTGATCTGTTACATAATAATAATAATAATAATAATAATAATACTGTCCTCCTTGATCTGTTACATAATAATAATAATAATAATAATAATAATAATAATAATAATAATAATAATAATAATAATAATACTGTCCTCCTTGATCTGTTACAACAGTCCAAGAGGGATTGGTTTTCATTCTACTTGTCTAACCCTAAGAGTAAGTTTCCAATTTTTTTTTTTTTTTTTTTTTTTACAACTATACTCTAAGTGCACATTCTGTTATTCACTCTGATATCCTGGAATACTTTCACCTTATGTTTCTTAATTTGAAGCGTTAAATGCTGTTTAAGTGTATATGTATTAATGAATTAGGACAATTGCACCGTGGAGATCCTTCAGCAATGATGTGCAAATTGGAAGAAAATCCCTCTGGTGCACTATAAGTAAACGTTGCAAGAGTTTGTACTGTAAGTTATAGTCCCTCTGGTGTACTATAAGTAAACGTTGCAAGAGTTTATACAGTAAGTTATAGTCCCTCTGGTGTACTATAAGTAAACGTTACAAGAGTTTATACAGTAAGTTATAGTCCCTCTGGTGTACTATAAGTAAACATTGCAAGAGTTTGTACAGTAAGTTCATGTAAGTTAGAAAAAGTAAGAGGGGGACCATTCTGTCCCCTCAACTGGGTTAAATTAAGAAAAACTCATATACGGTGTGTGTTAGAGAGAGAGAGAGAGAGAGAGAGAGAGAGAGAGAGAGAGAGAGAGAGAGAGAGAGAGAGAGAGAGAGAGAGAGAGAGAGAGTCAGTAAATTGTGAAATTTCAAGGAGTAGCTCCAGAAAAAAAAAAATCTGACCCAAGTTGCAACTCCTGTGAACCTATTCCAAATTCATTTTACCAAAAAAAAAAAAAAAAAAAAAAAAAAAAAAAAAAAAAAAAAAAAAAAACTCCTTACAACACAATAACACATACATAAAAAAGAACATTAAAAAGAAAGCTTTAACTTATAAGAAGAAAAGGGAAAGATGAAATGTAGCACAACTTCCAAGTGATGTAAAGTTGAAAATACCTTCACGACTGAAGTCCGTCTAGGCGGAAGCATTATTCAATCCCGCCGTCTGGAATCTAATTAATATAATTAACGATATTATTTTGATCAGGAGCTGTAATACTGCTGTTTGTATGCAGCTCCCGACCTGTAACGGCTGATTATACAACATAATGGATATTCTCAAGGAGTTGATCATGCAACCCAAAGGGGAGAAAAATTATTGACCCATTAATTAAAACCCGTGTTCGTCGCTGCAAGGCCTGACCTTGGCATTCATGTGTGTGTGCCTGAGAGAGAGAGAGAGAGAGAGAGAGAGAGAGAGAGAGAGAGGAGAGAGAGAGAGAGAGAGAGACTTTTAAGGAGAAAAGGATTCAAGAAGGCTAGCAGGAAGAAAGTCATAGAGAGAGAGAGAGAGAGAGAGAGAGAGAGAGAGAGAGAGAGAGAGAGAGAGAGAGTTTTAAGGAGAGAGAGAGAGAGTTTTAAGGAGAGAAATAGATTCAGGAATGCTTGCGAAAAGGAAACCAGAGAGAGAGAGAGAGAGAGAGAGAGAGAGAGAGAGAGAGAGAGAGAGAGAGAGAGAGAGAGAGACTTTTAAGGAGAGAAATAGATTCAGGAATGCTTGCGAAAAGGAAGCCAGAGAGAGAGAGAGAGAGAGAGAGAGAGAGAGAGAGAGAGAGAGAGAGAGAGAGAGATAGAACCTTTCAAGGAGAAAGAGAAATAGATTCAAGAATGCTTGCGATAAGGAAGTCATAGTATTTTGCATTTAGCGTTATGACATTGAACTTCCTTACGAAAACTCATTAGATCTTCGTCAGTATTATTTTACATCTATAAGAGTAAAGAAAAAGCAGCGACAATGACGAAATGCAATAACTTAATATAAGAAGTTCTCGCAGTTATAAGTCACGCAGTGCCACCAGGAAAGCTAAACAGAATAGTCAATCAAAATGATGTGAAATTCCAGTCAGTACTACTGCACTGTAATTGTCCAGTGGCTACTTTCCTCTTGGTGAGGATAGAAGAGACTTTTTAGCTATGGCAAGCAGCTCTTTTAGAAGGACACTCCAAAATCAAACCACTGTTCTCTAGTCTCCGGCAGTGCCATAGCACTATACCATGGTCTTCCACTGTCTTGGGTTAGAGTTCTCTTGCTTGAGGGTAAACTCGAGTACACTATTCGATCTTGTTTCTCTTCCTCTTGTAATTTCTAAGTTCCTATCCTCGTGTTATTTTCCAGTTTTTATAGTTTATATATGAAAGATTTATTTTTATGTTATTATTGTTCTTAAACTTCTCTTGTAGTTTTTCCTTATTTCCTTTCCTGTCTAGGCTATTTTCCCTGTTGAAATCCTTGCTTATAGCACCCAGCTTTTCCAACTAGGGTTATAGCTTAGCAAGTAATAATAATAATATTAAAATTAAATAAACTAATTAATAAAAACGCATATA
>NC_090728.1:46599340-46601840 GCF_036898095.1 Palaemon carinicauda | reverse complement strand
ATGATGAGAATAAATTAACAATATATCATTCTAAAAACAGTAACAGCGTCAAAACAGATATGTCCTATATAAACTATTAACAACGTCAAAAACAGATATGTCATATATAAACAATAAAAAGATTCACGTCAGCCTGGTCAACATAAAAACATTTGCTCCAACTTTGAACTTTTGAAGTTCTACTGATTTCAACTACCCGATTCGTCAGAAAACGAAGAGCTAATAAAAAAAATTTCTCATTACTATCAGGACTTGCATCAACCTTTCCTTAACACACAGAGTCCAAATCACATTAGTGAAATGTAAATTAATATTAGAATTCAAGCAATGATAATAAAAACCCTTCTTTCATGCAGATAATATCAAAGAGGCGTTTTCTTCGCTCGCCTCCCTCATTCGCATCACTCCTCCTCCTCCTCCTCCTCCTCCTCCTCCTCCTCCTCCTTCTTCTTCTTCTTCTTCTTCTTTACCGTGATGTATGTCACAGCACAGAATGTGCCGTCCCCGCCCACATTGCAATATTCCTCCCACTGGGATAAGAACCCGCCATAATCATTCATTGGCGCGTTCTCATTTGTCATGAGCATAAAGGTTCTGCCCTTTCAAGAGTCTCTTTTAGGAGTCGAAAGCAATTTTTTTTTTCTTCATTAAACTCCACTCAGAATATTCCGGACCTTAACGAAAACTTACGGAAGCGTGTGAGGATATGTCTCCAGATAAACATTAGAATATATGAGTAAGTTAGTGAAAAATATATACAGAAAATAGATACAAGAAACTATTTGTTTTATAACTATAAAAGAACAAATATATACTTAATAGAAATAAAAGCTAAATGAGCAATGTCTACGTGGTGTTTTTGTCAACTTTTCATATTTTTTTTTTATTAGTGGTCAAGACAGAGGAAGGATTTGAATATATGTGGAAGTCAATGAGATATAAATACAGCAATAAAATTCAAGAAACTATTTGCTCCCCAAATACAAAAAAATAAATTTATAGAAAAAAATACCTTTTTATTAGTGGTCAAGACAAAGAGGAAGGATTTGAATATATGTGTAAGTTAATAAAAGATAAATGCAGTTATAAGATAAAAGAAATTATTTGCTCTGCACATATAAAAGAATAAATATATAATAAGACAAAAATGAGTAATGTCAACATGGTGGTCTTTGTCAACGTTTTCATCTTATTATTTTTTTATTAGTGGTCAAGACAGAGAGGAAGGGTTGGGCAGGGAGAGAGAACTATTGGGGGAGGGGGGGAAGAAAGATCTATTAGGGGGGAGGGGGGAGAGAGATCCATTAGGGGGGAGGGGGGAGGGTAGGCTAAGAAGCCATGACGCTGGAGACCGCACTTTTTCGGTAAGCCGAGATAACGTGTCACCCTCGTTAATAAAGCCACTAAGCGGATTGAAGTAATAGGTTGAGGGGGGGGGGGGGTTGGAAAATGTGAATCATAACTATCTTAAAAGCTTTGGAGGTGAGGCTTCATTCGACCATGAGTGTGGAGGAGTAGGGTGGGGGTGGGGTGGTGCTATGGTAGGTCGTCAGAGGGAAGAGTCTAAAAATAAGTAGTAACAGATTACACCTATATAGATTGGATTTACCAACAGGTAAAAATTATTAATACTTCCATCAACAGAACATATATTTAATCAGACAAAATGTAAAGTAAATGTCATAATAGATAGGTCTCAAAGAACCGTAACTTTAATGTTTCGATATAACTGCTAACCAGAAAGGATAATATTCTAAATAATATTGTATAAATGGGGTAACTAAACCCAAATACATAACAAAATGATTTTGCAAATGCCAATGTTTAATGCTTTGGAGTGGTTGTCAGCCAAAGAATAAAAGCTTAAAAAATAAAAAGTCATTACAACTATAAAAACTAAGGGTTCTTCTTAACCACCATTATCCCTATTCTACATTAAAGGGTCGACTGCCTGATACGCCCTCTTCAATGCCTTCACCAAACCTCTTCTCTCCATATCATCCTTCACTTTAACTCGCCGTCTAATTCTCTATCTCCCTATCGATCTCCTCCAAACAGGTCCTTCGAAAAGTCCTCATCACTCCCTCCCCACATTCCATCCTCATCCTCAACTAAGGGTTATTGAGGACTAAAGGAAATTGGTAAATAAGCATGTCTGTACATTTAGTCACTCCAATAATAATAATAATTAAAAAAAAAAAAAAAAAGTGATCTTGAAATCTACTTGATAAGAGATATAAAACCTCAAAAAGTATATTTATAAGTTGCTATAACAGAAAAATATCACTAGACACTATTTCTGGAAAGAACTTTACAATTATATGTCACTGTTATTGTCGCCAGCAGTTACTGTTTTTTTTTTCTGTTTTTTGAGAAATGAAACTCTGTAAATATAAAAATTGATAATTTCTTTGGATACAAAAAAGTAATGAAACATATTTCATTGCCTTATGTAAGCCTTCTATGTTAAGATACGATTATTATATATTGAACACAAATG
>NC_090728.1:46589340-46591840 GCF_036898095.1 Palaemon carinicauda | reverse complement strand
ATTCTGAAAGGGATGTTAAAATGGTAAAGAAATAATTTTGAAAAATAAATAACACAAATCGAGCACATTGAAAGTGTTTTGACTATACGACGAATTAAATCTTCACTATTCAAAGTCTTGGGTATGAACCTAATAATAATAATAATAACAATAATAATAATAATAATAATAATAATAATCTCCCCCATATAATAAGGAGCGATTGTCTAGGTGTATATATATATATATATATATATATATATATATATATATATGTATATATATATATGTATATATATATGTATATATATATATGTATATATATATATATATATATGTATATATATATATATATATATATATATATATATATATATATATACAGGTCACGGTCAACTCTACCCATCCCTCGGATACTAGTCATACCCCGGTGAGGGGGAGGGGGGGGGGGGAGCGCGTGTACGTGTGTGCGCGTATCTATCTAAATAATTAACTGTCATTTTTACGGGTCGCGTGTACTGATAATTATAATAATAACATATCTATGTGCATATGGTTAACATATGCACGTAAGCTTGCGTATACCCACAAAACCATTAGCTTCCACTCAAACCACATAATTGGAAGGCTCCCCCTTTCTAATGACATTGCGTGTGGTTGCGTATGTTTGTGCGTGTGCGAGTATTATCAGTTCCAATTTAGACAGAAAATGGATTTCAGCTAAGAGAGATGTATCTTACAAAGGAGTTTACTCTCAAAATAATTCAGCAAAAACAGAAAGGAAATGGACTAATTAAACAATTTAAAATTTTTTTACAAACAAATTGTTTACTGAAAAAAATTAATTCAATTTCAAAAGAATAAAAAAACCGAAAATAAAGATAAAATTAAGGTCACTCAGAGTTAAAATACGAGACAAGACGGACACGAAAAACGGCGATAAAGAAGGGATGTTATACAAGAGGCCTCCAAAAAGGTGAACACCTTTTGGATACCTGAACCGACCTAATAGGCCTACACAGACCCTATAGATTTCAAGGCTGAAAGATACACGACCAACTGCCTGACAGCCGAACATCCAAGTACTACCACCGGCTCTGCTCCAAATCTGGAGCAGATTGCTTCTTATCTGAAGCTATTGTTTTTAGCGGAAACGGCATTTATCCATCCACGGAAAAAAAAAAGAAAAAAAAAAAAAGGGGGGGGGGGGGACCTAGAGAATAATCACACACCTTTGAAGGCTGGTTTTCAGGTCCTATACTGCAGGGAATCCCTACTCTCTACAGGACCTATACAGTAATTTTATTATGTGCATTCATAGGCATTCAGCAATTCACACAGCATATTGCTCGTTTATTGTCAAATCCGCATTATCGAAGCACTTGGAAAACAAGAGAGTGTATAGTAACAACTATGAAATTCATTTAAAAATGTGGTTTCCCATATCAGATTGTTTTAACGTAGCTGTGAATCTCTCGAACAATACTTGAGGATATCGATAGAAAATACATATGTAAAGTAACAGAATATAACAAAACATGAAGGTAAACACTAATAAAAATCTCCCTAAGAATAAATATTCAAGAAAAAATTAACACAAATCAATGAAAAGAACCATAATAACAATAAAAAAAGCTTCAACCTAAATCAATACTCAAGCACATCATCAGACATAGCCACGCCCAACCAGTGTTCGATTATTCAAGCCCGCCTCCGCAACAGGTGGTGACGGCAGGTGTCTCTGAGGTGTAATTTCAGTGCCAGACCGGAATCACTGAAATATGTGACACGTGGGGAGCGGAAAGCGTCTGTTGTTTTAGCCCAGAGGAAGCGGTGAGAAGGGTTAGAAGGCCCACCCACTGGTTGGACCCCCTCGTGAAAAGGCGCGTGTCCAAGCTGCGTAACTTTAATGAAGGTTTCGTGTGTTTTCCAAAAAGGGATGAAAAAATGTTTAAAGGATTTTTTACAGGAAGCAGTAATAAGATAAGTCATATTTGGCAAATGGTAACACGCGTCGGACGAAATATTATCTTTTAAAGGCCTCTATTTAATATTATTATTATTATTATTATTATTATTACTATCATCATCTACGCTATAACCCTAGTTGGAAAAGCAGGATGATGTTATAAGCCCAAGAGCTCCAATAGGGAAAAATAGCCCAGTGAGGAAATGAAACAAATAAACTACAAAAGAAGTAATGAACAATCAAAAGAAAAAAAAATTAAGAACAATATCAACATTAAAATAGACATTTCATATATGAACTAAACATTTTATCAAAATTAATAGGAAAATAAATAAAATAGAGTAGTGTGCCCGAGTGTACTTATATAACAGATTCAAATACCTTAATAGCATGAGAAAGGTTGCGCACGGTTGTTTACTTTTTCTCTTAATTTACTCGGGTCTCCAGACCCGATGGTACCTACATTAATCGAGTAACATCCAGGTACACAATCCATAGCATTGTCTAACATGGTAAAAAATGGGTTAGGTGGGACGTACCCATATAATTCTG
>NC_090728.1:46576838-46584338 GCF_036898095.1 Palaemon carinicauda | reverse complement strand
AGAGAGAGAGAGAGAGAGAGAGAGAGTGTGTGTTATGAATTAAGTTATATACCCAGGCAATGGGGCATAAGAGGCCGTTCAATGATCTATGAATTAAAAGTCAAAGGATGTCGGAGAGCATGATAGAAAATGGGGAACAAAGGTGAAGTAAAATACTGCAGAGTGGTTGCACTATAAGGAATAACCCATATGAGAGAGAGAGAGAGAGAGAGAGAGAGAGAGAGGAGAGAGAGAGAGGAGAGAGGAGAGGAGAGAGAGAGAGAGAGGAAACTCCTCATGAATTAGCTACAAATAGGTAATTCTTATAAGTTACTGAGAAATCATATACAAACTAAAATAATAAAATTATATATTACTTTTTCAAGTTATGAGTAAATACACAGATCTGACTATATCTCAGCGTTCAACACATGAAGAAAGCCTAAAAATTGGTCACTAAATTACCTTATCCGACCTATGAGATAAAAAAGAGAAAAGAGGCCTACGAAACTCACTACTGATTAGCCTTATTTAGCCTAATCCATAAAAAAGATAAAGGTGCCACATGAGAGGGGTGTAACCCATAGGAATACGCTAGAAAACATTGGAAAGAAAAATGTTACATAGGAATACACTATAATAATTTATTAAGGAAGATGTTACGTCAGCCAAAAAAAAAAAAAATGAAAAAAAAACACTCAATAATCGCCATTGTACTGAGAGCACCAGATATTGCTGACCTCCCTACATAATACATAAAACATACATAAAGTCTATACATATAGCATATGAAATTAGGTACAATTCGACACAGTATTTCCTGGTACACCTCACTCCAAAGTGTACTGTGTCACACCCCTACTTAACGGCGAGTAACCAATCCAATTGTGTATGTAGAGATGCCAGAGATAGTGGGCTAGGCTAAACACGGGAATTCAGCGGTTAAGGAGGAGGTGGCTGGGTGCATTTCTTCAGAGCGAGGTGTACCAGGAATTCATGTTTCCAACTGGACATGGAAGCTCCAGAAGAGTAAATCATAATAAAAATATAAGCTGGAACACAATTTGCAAAAACAACTACATATATGAGAAAAACAAGGAAAACAGGAAAGAGGAGCAAATTAAGATTAATCACAAAATTTCAACAAATTGTGATTTTTCGTCAGTCTAATATTCAAAGCATAATCAAACTAAATACTTATTTTCCGAGAGAGAGAGAGAGAGAGAGAGAGAGAGAGAGAGAGAGAGAGAGAGAGAGAGAGAGAGAGAGAGAGAGAGAGAGAGACTACGTGGATTTTTCACGTAGATAAATATCAGGAAATAAAGGTAGAACAGCTTTTTAGCAACTATGGTTAAAAAAAATTAATAATCTCATGAAGTCAAGGAAAATTTACAGAATTACTGAAATCTATCAGAATTCTCAGTAAACCCAAGTTTCGAAGCATTAAAAAAAAATTTCTCCAACTCAACTGTACACCCTACTAGAGCCCTCCTTCCCTACCCGACCCCAGGGGGAGTGACCCAGACGAGGCTGGCATGGGCTTCAAAAACGACCTCAACTGACCTCTCGCCAGTTTGTCAGATTCACTGACAGTCTCATTTACTCGGCGATAAGTTCATTACCACTAAATGGGAAACGTTCCAGTGATTAATGGTCAGCAATAAATGGAACTTACAATTGCCTTCATTACGAATGGAAGGAAGGTTGAGGCGGGAGGAATTCCATCTCAAAATGGGTATCTTTATCCAATTACGATGGCTTGTTTTTAGAAATCCCGAGAATAAATTTTCCTCTTTTAGTGACTCCTGTGTGATAACAACAACAACAACAACAACAACAACAACAACAATAATAATAATAATAAAAATAATAAATAATAATAATAATAACAATATTAATAATAACAATAATACAATAAAATTATAATAATGAAATAATAATAATATAATAATAATAATAATAATAATAATAAAATTATAATAAACAGTAATAACACTAGTGATAATTTCTCTTCACAACTTACCTTTTTCGAAAATGGCCAAATAATCAATTATATAAAAATAAGTAAAGGTAATTAGAAGCTGAAATGAGGAACTGTAATTTCGTAACTCCAAATGACTTAATTCTGGTTTATAAGGAAATAAATACAAAATGTATAACCACGTTTAAGCCTTTCCCATGTAACAACCAGACATCTGAAAGAATTTCATGGTTTAAAGGTTTAAAGCCTCTCTGAACGGCTGAGGCAAGGGACAGGGACATTGCCCTATCAAGCAGGACAATGCCTAGATATTGACCATATTACATATGATCAGCGCCCAAGCCCCCTCTCCATCCAAGCTAGGATCAGGAGGGCCAGACAATGGCTGCTGATGACTCAGCAATAGACCTATAGGCTCCCTCAAACCCCAATCCTGAGGTCACAAGGATGGGGAGGTTACCGCAACCAGAGAAAATGGAAGAGTTTGAGCGGGACTCGAACCCCAATCTGGCAATCACCAGGCAAGGACGCTACCACCAGGCCACCACAACCGCCTAAAATTGAACAACTGTCTTTCTGTCTGTGTCTCCCAATTGATCTGAGACCTTCTGAAATCCTAATGAACGGAGTTTTCGTTTGAGAAGCAAATTAAAGTTGTAAATATTAGATTAACCATTTTTTCTAATGTGTGTTTTTTTTTTTAAGTGATAATTAGACGTTGATACTCAAAACATGTGATTGTAAAATGTAACTAAATTCATCAATTAACACATGACGCATAATGACTGAGAGGCATTTTCTTATGTATTTCACAACTAAACATTTTTTACACCAAGGAGTTACATGAATAACTGCGTGTATATATATATATATATATATATATATATATATATATATATATATATATAAATATATATACATATAAAGTATATATATTGTATATATAAATTAATATACATATATCATGTATCTGCAAATATATTTATATAAAAACATTATATTTACATACATATATATGTATATATTCACATGGACACACACATATCTATCTATCTATCTATCTATCTATATATATATATATATATATATATATATATATATATATATATATATATATATATACATAAACCTACCTAATGACTGCCGCAAAATACAACCTCAACGAAATGTCCAAATTATGTAAGCAATTTCTCATCTGGCCGAAAACGATGAAGAAAGTTACTTTACAGTGAAACGTGTATCCATGTTAACAAATAAAATTGTTAAGTGTGCTCATAAACACTAAATGCAAATGGATAAGCTACACTAGCAAATTCGGGGGTGAACATTCATGTGTACCACATCTGTTGATTTTTATTTTCTTATTCATTATTTACATGGTTCCTCCGGCATGACAAATGACATTTTCTATAAAAAAAAAAAAACTATCCATTCAATTTCTAGGTATTATTATTATTATTATTATTATCATTATTATTTCTTTTGTATCCCACATCTGTTGATTTAAATTCTTATTTATTGTGTACCTGGTCCTTCCGGCATAACAATTGAAATTTTCTATAAAAAAAAAAACTTTTCCATTCAATTTTTAGACAACATTATGATTTTATATATATGTATATATATATATATATATATATATATATATATATATATATATATATATATATATATATATATATATATATATCTATTTATGATCATACTACTATATTTTTTTTATTTGCATTTCTAGTATTCACATCGTTTATCCTTCCAAAAACACTAAGCATCATTTCCCAATTCAAAGATTTTTTACAAATTATTTTCATCGCGATCAACTCAACTTGCATCTCCCGGCCTCCTCCCTGCCTTGCATGCTTGCAAGAACTACGCTTGGATGAACATATCCAATTTCTTTCCTCCCATCGTGATTAGCTTTTGTCTTATCTCATAAACCCCTACCGATTTCCAAAATTATGTTTTACTTCACACGGATTTCAGCCTTCTCCATTATCACAAAACCTCACCCAACTCCTCCGCCTTTTACTATTCCTTCTCCTCTTCTTCCTCCAACTACTACAACTTCTTGCTCCACCTCCTCCTCCTCTGCTACTCCTCCTTTTCCTGCCCCCTCCTACTACTACGGACTGCTAGTCTTTTTCCTGCCTCCTCCTCCTACTACTACTCCCTGCACCTCCTCCTACTACTGATGCTACTTCTCTTCCTCCTCCAACTACTACTGCCTCCTCCTCCTCCTCCTCTCCACCTCCTACTACTACTACTACTACTTGTACTACTCTTCCTGCCTCCTCCTACTACTACTACTCCCTCCTCCTCCTAATAATAATAATAATACGTTCCTCCTCCTATTACTACTACTACGCCTTCTCCTCCCCTTCTACTACTACTAGTCCCTCTCCCTCCTCCATCTCCACCTCCCCTCATCCTCCTCCTCCTACTACTACCACCACTAATATTACTGCTCATCCTCCTTCTCCTCCCTTCTTTATAAAAATTCTGCTTCATTAACATATTTCTGGCACGCCACGGTCAAGCGGTCGGGGTCAACGATAACCGAAGTGTAAACAGTATAATACAAGTCGAAATACATCAGAAACAATTCAATTCTTTATATTTTTCTTATCTCGGGAGCAATTTGATTTTCCATGTATCATTAAATGAATTTCATCCTGATGGTGCCACGACCTCTAATAAATTGGTTCATTACATAACGAAAAAATACTGACGTGAAATTTTGCATCAAATTACATTTTTCAGACAGATAATTTATACGGAGAGAGAGAGAGAGAGAGAGAGAGAGAGAGAGGAGAGAGAGAGAAAGAGAGAGAGAGCTGGTTGTGGATAGAAAGGCTTATGTATCATCACATTCAAAATTTTTAAAAAACTTCAATTTTTACAAGAAAAAACTTATTAAGCTAGTTAATATCACAAGAAAGTACAGATTACCAAATAAACCATCATATAACGTTCTAAATCACAATTTATATATATATATATATATATATATATATATATATATAAATTGTGATTTAGAAAGTTAAACAATTGCGTGATAAACAAAATGGTCAAAAGTTAGAAACCAAGCTGCACAGTTTCATCAAATCAGAAAAAAAAATACAATGTCAAGGTAATTTTCAATTCCTAATACAATACCCATAATATATTTGGCCAAATTCTCAAGCCAATTGCACAAAAGTTCCAAGAAATGCATTTGCTTGGATTTTAAGCAATTACTTCAGTTAAAATGAATAAAACAAAGTAAATGTTTGTGCTGGTAACACATGCTTAGAGCAGATGCTTAAGCTCAAATACATGATTAGAAAGTGTCAGTAATTGTTTAATTTCCAATGAATAAAACATACCAATTGCTTATGATTCACGGCAACTGCTTGAAAAGAAGATTAAGGCAGCTCACTAGGTGCTTGAAACTCCAAATTCGTGAGGAGGAAAAGTTACCGAACTCGTTATTTAACGTCACCATATGATTGCAAAAAGTTACAAAAATTCAGTGAAGAAAATACCTAATGGCTGGCAGAGAATTTTTAGGTGGATATGGAGAAACAAGAGGAGGTGCTCTATCAGATAAGTATTGAATGAAAACATTCTAGGTATGCGTTCAATTCCCTATTATTATTATTATTATTATTATTATTATTATTTTTATTATTATTATTACTTGTTAAGCTACAATCCTAGTTGGAAAAGCAGGATTGTATAAGCCCAGGGGCTCCAATAGGGAAAATAGCTCAATGAGGAAAGGAAACACGGAAAAGTAAAATAGAACAGTAACAACATTAAAACAAATATTTCCTACATAAACTATTAAAACTTTAACAAAACAAGAAGAAAAATTAGATTGAATAGTGTGCCCCAGTGTACCCTCAAGCAAGAGAACTCTAACCCAAGACAGTGGAAGACCATGGTAGAGGCTATGGCAATACCCAAGACTAGAGAACAATGGCTTGATTTTGGAGTGTCATCCTAGAAGAGCTGCTTATCATAGGAGAGAGATAGAAATTTATCAAACAAGTTTTTATATATATATATATATATATATATATATATATATATGTATATATATACATATATATGTATATGTATATATATGTATACACACACTGTACATGTATTCATGTATGTGTCTACCTGTATATGAAAGCATGTATGTATTTGCATATGCATATTTATGTTTTGGTACAGCTGTTCATTACTTGACAGGCATTCTTAAATAGCAGGTCAATTTGACTATATTAACGGACAGCTATCGCATTTCTCATGAAGTTAGCTCTGAGTTTCATTACCATATAGCCTAATTCGCCACATAGACATAGTAGTTCAGCAGTTGTATCATCACTACTTTCACCGCTACTAAAATTCATTGTCTGAATGAATCTGCAATCAGAACTAAACTATATAATTTCATTTTATGATCTTCTACGTGATTGTACTGGTAAGTGCTCTGGTACCAGGTATGAGCTAGATTCCATCAGGAATGGTAAAACACAAGTCGCAAGGTGGCAAACGGTGATAATCGTGATAATCATTATTCATATGATGTTAAGCAATTGCTTTTAGTCTAAGCATTTTTGACCGCTTATTATATGAGCTTTTGGTTTTCTTACAAGGTTTTGCTCTACGCAAATGCTTGGTTTTTACTATCAGGCGAAACATGTCTCTTAAACTCGGTTTCTGAAATCTAGAGGGAAAAAATGGTTAAAAAAAGTTTCAATTTATTCAACTATTAATCTAAAAAAATATTTAAAATACAGATGTGTATGAAAGTTCATCACTAATTACCTATAAAGATTCATATAATGAAATGAAATCGAGAATGGTGAATAGATTACATATCATCACCGTTTCCAACGTGTTTCGCCCTATCTGGCAGAAACAACTTTTGATCATAGAAGCACATGGAATCTAATCACTATATTTCTCGCAATAAAAATTCCATGCCTTTCATAAAGAGTCCATTGTGTTTTTGCAGTCACCGAGTCCAGCGGTCGACATTCGGTGCTTTCGATGCAGGAAAAAAAACACTCCGTCTACAAGCTTTGGAGAGGAGAGAGGAGGAGAGAGAGAGAGGAGAGAGAGAGAGAGAGAGAGAGAGAGAGAGAGAGAGAGAGAGAGAGAACTATCGGAACTCTCCGTCCGTAAGCTTAGAAATCCGAGTAGCTTAACACCAATACTTCTCACCGTCGAGTTCCGGGCCACATTGCTCAAAAATATGAATTATTCAGGTATTTGTTTATTATTTTAGCTTTAGGAATCTTAATATTCAAAATGTATTAAAGTCTAGATGGTATAGACTCGCATAGTGTGAAGTGTCAAGTTCACCTATTAACAATTGTCTTTCTTTTTAAAACACAGCCAATAAGCGACTCCTTTTCCGGATAGATGGAAACTACTCAAAATACAACATCCACAGGAAGGCAAAAACACACAGATTTTACTAGTTTGCAAATTACAGCCTTTAAATACCCGAAGTCTGATCCTCTTTACAAAATAAAATTTCTACTCTTGAATGTTTGCTTAGT
>NC_090728.1:46546838-46561838 GCF_036898095.1 Palaemon carinicauda | reverse complement strand
TATTAAAAAATAACTGACTAATAAGCTTCACCGTTTAAGTGTTTTAACACAACAAAATGACTCATAATCAACATATCTTAATTTTAAGAGAACGCATAATCACCAAACCTTGAATTTCCAGAGCGAAAGCTAATGTAAATCTACAAAAATATCTATTACAGAAAAAAAGAAACAAAAAATGATTTTATTTGCCGATTTCTCAATCATGGTTTTACTTTCACGGAGAAACAACACTGTTCAACAATACAGAATTCTTCTGGGTTTGTCTTTGTAACGATTGTTTTATCATTGCCAGTAATACAGTACTGTATATCCCTCTTAGCTAGGAAAACTTCCAATTCGGCTGTTGCCTATTACTACTTATACATAATAATAACAACAACAACAACAATAATAATAATTCAGAAGGTGTAAGATTGCTGGAAGAAAATAAAAAGGAAAGGCAACATAAAGGGAACACTTGAAGCATAATATAGGGTTGTAGCTTAGCTATTGATAATAATAATAATAATAATAATAATAATAATAATAATAATAATAATAATAATTCCTTTCTCATATACAGTATATACTACCACATTTTGTCATTTGTATTTAACCATTTGTATTAACTGGTTAGACAATCTCACGTTATGAATCCATATAACCAGGGAAGTATACTTGTTCATACACATCATAAATGCACAATAGTATTTGTGTGTGTGTGTATGTGTGTGAGAAAGGCCAACGAAACATCATCCAATCACGTGATAAAATATGTTTCTTTAAACTGTCTAGCGTATTGGCTTTGTAACTCTGTATCAGAAGCTAAATTTGGTTTTATTTTATATTCTAAAAATCATTAGTGTGTTTACATGACAAGGAATTCATGTCTCGCCTTAGCCATCATATTTCCTCCGGTCTTACAGCATGGGTCAAAACCGGCTTCCCTATATTGCATAGGTTCTGTGAAAACTTATTTAATCTTTATAAATCAATTAATACATTTATCTTTTCAATTTACGGTAAAGGTTCGCAGTGACATGTTTCTACATGGCATAAATATTTAAACTGGGTCTAATAAAATTGTTCAAGTCTTAAATATTATAATTAAGTTCTTGCATTAACCGCAAAAGCATTGATTTATTAGATCTAGTTATTATTTTGTTGTTGTCGAGGTTACTGATTTAAGCACTACCCGGCGGATAGAGACGTACCTTTGCTTTTATTAAATAATGACATAAGCAACTTACAGAACCAATCAAGCCCGAGACGAGAAAAAAAGAAAAAAAAAAAAAAAGGGGGGGGGGGGCTATGGGTAAGCGGAAGCTTTAAACCAACCACTGTATAACTTTTAAGAAGGGAAATACAGAAGGGAAGGGGTAGGGAGTTTAAAACCAAGCTCGAAAATTCTGAACCCATTGAAGACCATTTTGTTGTCCCGTCTCTCTCAACTATACTACATGGTGCTACTTTGGCCTTTAGCTACAGTTGTGGCTCAACACTGAATGGCCTCACCTGTCCCTGCGCTGAACCACTCAGTCCAAATTCAGTGAGCCGCCATTAAATGTACAATTGCCTTTATAAATCGGCATATACACTTCAAGGGAAGCTAAGGAGACGTCTGACCGCTGTACATTGTAACAGGTAACGCTGTTTAGTGAATGAGAAACTGTTGGCAACGCTGCCTGTAAAACAAAGTCGCTGAGCTTGTAAACATGTCATCAAAACCATTTATATCAATTCTGAGAGATGCTTTTCATAACGTGTTTACAACCTCAGCAACATTTTTTTTCACATGCAGCGTTGTCAATAGTTTCTCTTCTGGTAAACACTACGTTACCTGCTACAATGTACAGCTGCCAGTACTTAGGTTCCTGAAGTGTACCGGAATTAACGAAGCCCACTGAAAACCAAAGGAAATATGAAAGACAAAAAGACCACACACTCAAATCTGAAAAATGCATTTGACAACTTGGAATGCCTAATGAGTGATGCTTAGGATAAAGTAATTAACAACTTAAAGATTCGGTAGTTATCTATCTTTATAATGATCAGCTTTAGGGTTTGAACAATTCGTTAGAAGCAGTAACATTACAAAACTATCAAATCCATAATCTCTTTTATCACATCTTCACCACCAACCATTCCCATTTAATTTATTATTTGAAGAAATATCTGATCATCTAGAACAAAAATCCTTCTTAAAGCAACAGTCAACATAAATTCACAGCCTGTTCTCATGAGATCAGATAGAAATGCATAACAAACCAATTAAGAGCTCAAGTGCTGTCAGATCATTAAGAACATTGTTGGGAAATGACTGGTATCGGGATTTTCTGATGTCAGATTTTGTAATTTGACAGTTTCTTTCAAAAACACTAATTTGCTGCGATTTTGATATAGGTAGTTATACAACTATTTATTCAAAGAAATAACCAAAGTGATTTAATTGATAACTAAGACAAATATACACAAATAATAAAAGGTAAGCCATTGAAAACACACTTATGATAGAATAATTACACCGTAAAAATTCAGTGATATGAGCAATGTGGGAAAGCAGCAAGAATATATATAAATATACACACAAACACACAGATTATATATATATATATATATATATATATATATATATATATATATATATATATATACATACATATACATACATACATGCATACATACATATGAGAAGCTTCAAAGTCTAAAGATGTTCATCTATAGACCTTGAGTAGCTTTTCCATCAGTTCAGGAAATAACAAGGCAATAACCTAAGCTATACGGCGTAGAATGTTTAGAGCTATAGGCTCCCTAAAACCCCCATCCTTAGCTCACTAGATGTTGAGGTTACAGCGACCAAAGAAACTAACGAGTCTGAGCCGACTCGAACCCCAGTTTGGCGTTCACTAGTCAGGAACGTTACCACATCGGCCACCACAACCCCTTATGATTGCATTAAGCTTTAAAGCTAACTGATCTTACAATAAAAACACTCATGTACTTGCATAGCATTTAATTTTGATCGCAAAGATTCGTTTATTTGTCTTCCAGAAGTTCTAAAGGCAATCGCGCCTCAGTGTAAATCTTTAATATTCCAAATTATGTTTACAAAAGAAACTTCTTAAAAAAATTGAGGTTACTTTTCTCCTTTATACGTACCTTTAACGGATATGTTTCTAACAAATAATTTCGTATCTTGAGGTAATCTTGATTGCATCTAAAGATTTCCGAAGGGAATTACAGAGCAAGGATCATATCTTGATTACCATCGAGAAATGAGTTTGCCACACCACCTCATAATTAAACGACTCACCTTCATACATGAAATTCTAGCCTGGAGGCCTGGGCTTCAGCAGAAGCCTTTGAGATATTGGACTTCAATTAACAAAGAGATGATCCGAACTGATATACTTATTCGTTTAATAATGTTATTTACCTTTATATATATATATATATATATATATATATATATATATATATATACATATATATATATATATATATATATATATATACATATATATACATATATAGATATATATATATACATATATATATATATATATATATATATATATATATATATATATATATAAATATATATATATATATATATATATATATATATATATATATAAATATATATATATATATATATATATATATATATAGTACATATAAATTCAATATTAGTTTATTTACTATTTTTCTGTTTGTTTTCAGCGCGGGCTGCTTTCTCTGCTGTGGCCAAATAATAATAATAATAATAATAATAATAATAGCAATAATAATAACAATAATAATAATACTCGTAGATTACAGGAAACCATAATAAAGCACAAGATTCTCCCAACGAAATATAATGTGAATGCTTCCCCAAACCAATCAAGACAACCACAAAGTACAAAATCGGAAAAAAAAATAATCAAGAGCAATAACTAGATAATAAAAACCATATAAATTTATTTGTCTCCGACCCACCGAAGCATCTTCCAATACATCCTCAACCAGCTCTAGAAAATAAAGGAGCCAAGACATTCTAATCAGACACTAAAAAGTACCACATCCAATTTCAATTAGCCATTTATTATTCTCGACGAGAACCTTGGAAAATCAATATTTATATTTTCACAATAACTCTTTTTAAAAGTTAATTAAAATCTGTACAGGTGGTCCTCCCATCGCGATAATTCCACACTGATACACAAGCTCTCTACCTTAGCTCCCCCATCCGGAAACGAACGCGGACAAACGCACAAACACACAGACAACTATTACCATCGCTTTCGTGTACCAATGAATTAACGAAGACAATGTCGCTGTCCGGGGTCTCTTGAGGTCGCATTTAACAACGACACCAACAACTTGGGGGGGCCTCTGTCACTTTCGTTTCCAGTGGATGATTTGAGGTAGGGATGTGGATTAAAAATACATTCATTAAGAGGCCAGGAGAGAGAGAGAGAGAGAGAGAGAGAGAGAGAGAGAGAGAGAGAGAGAGAGAGAGAGAGAGAGAGAGAGAGGTTGGATTTATGAAAACCTGCAGCTAATATAAAGTAAAAGTTAAGAGGTTGGACAGAAAAAATGACAGAAAGGAACAAGGAACGGAGGTGAAGTAGAAGGATATAAAACTAGTGCTGCAAAGATTTCTAAGTAATGCCTACAGTGACGGTAAGAGAGAGAGAGAGAGAGAGAGAGAGAGAGAGAGAGAGAGAGAGAGAGAGAGAGAGAGAGAGAGAGAGGAGTCTTTTAATAATATTTAATAATGTTAATATTTATTGTTATAGCAAAATCGGCAAAATAAATCATTATACTGCATTAAATAAGTTATTTATGACGGAGATATTACTGAAAAATAGCAAAATGATGAATGCATTATGGAATGGAAATCTATTTGCCCTGAAAGAATAGTTATATATGGCAAAGTATCTTTTCCATCTAACAATTAAAATAACATTCAAAAGACAAATTAGACTATGAAATACAGCTGAGATCAGTGAAAGGAAATTATTAAGTACATATTGATTTTCTCGAAAAAAAAAAATAAAGATCAACTATTTACTCTTATTTTATACCAAGTAATAATGCAAATTTTACTATGGAAATATATGCCTATAATAAATATCCATTCGGGAGAGTGATTAGTATTACTAAGACTAAAATAATTTTCTCACACAATAAAGGAAAGCCAATCACATAAATAGCTATAAAAGAAAATTAATAAAATCAAACTAAAGGAATAATACCTTTAAAATCACTGAAAAAAATTGTTCGTATGAAAATACAAGAAAATCTCTCTCTCTCTCTCTCTCTCTCTCTCTCTCTCTCTCTCTCTCTCTCTCTCTCACCATGTAACAGGTTGTAAATCTCCCTACCTCAAACAGACATGGAAACCTTCCTAAAAACCTTTGGCTTTCGGTAAGTCAAATTTGGCTTAAAAGTGAACATTTATTTGCAGTCAGTTTCTGCCCTTTGTAAGACTTACTTCTGTAATGAATAATCAATATATCACTATTAAAAGAAATCGTGTTTATACTAAAGACCAAGGTCTATAGATTATGCCTTTAATATACAGATACTGATTCCACCGTATAATAAAAACTGAAATATATGGATGAAAATTTCAATAAATCGAATTAAAATAATTTTTCCAACTTTTTTCAGAAGTTATAATTCGATAGTAAAAGAACTCGTTAAAAATAAAAACTGTATAAAGTTAAATATTAAAAAAAAAAAAAAACACAATTGGAGCCATATTCGATGACCTGTCTAGAGAATGAACCGTCACAAATAACTTATTTTATTTATGAAGAGTGTCATGGGAAGGAAAGACAGGGGGGAAGGAGACGGGGGTGGGTTGGGGGGGGGAAGGAAGTTGTACTTTTAACAAGGGGGGGGGGGAGTATTTAGGGCCATTTGAGTCTGGTTCTGGTGCTAATCAACAGCTTCATGCCTTTCAGGTCATATTGAGTTTGACAAGAGGGTGGGGGGGGGGGGGGGGTATGAAAACTGACCAAGGAACACGTATAATGTAATTAAGAGATTTGAATTCCAAATTATTAAATATTAAGTTACGGCATCCATTCAATGCAGGCGCAACTTCAAATGGCATTAAGACAGATGGAAATAAATAATATGACAACTAAATTAGATAAGACGTAAATTAAATGTATCAGACTTAACTAATTAATCACGTTAAACACCTATATATAGAAATCATATCAGCTAACGCAGAACAGAAGCTTTAATCAATGGAATATTTATCAGAGAGACATTAAGACATCAAAATTTAAACTCTTCGTAACATCAATAATAAATCTCTTTTTATGACTGTAAATCAATGACAAAGAATAATTCCAATTATTTTCCATTTAAATTTCTGCACTTTTCCTTACACCGGTTTTACAATTCAATCATATTACACTCAGTGAGCTTTCGATTAACTCATAAAAAATATAGTTATGACAGTGTCTCATTTCAGGGTACAAAATTTATTACCCGATTATTCATCTAAATATGATAATGCATATATGACATAACGTTCTAAGTTCATAAATAATGTAAAACGTTCAATGCACATATCTACAATATTGTTTATCCTTTAATTTCTGTAATCTACAGTTACAAATGGTTTCTGCTTAGATGAAGAATTATGATTTTACTACTACTACTACTACTACTACTACTACTACTACTACTACTACTACTACTACTACTAATAATAATAATAATAATAATAATCACGAAATGTCATTATTCAACCAACTATTCGGATATAATTAATGTTCACAGAAACAGGCAATTAATTTGCAAGTGATATATACCAAAACTATAAATGAGGTACGAAATATGTGTGTGTGTGTGCATGAGAGAGAGAGAGAGAGAGAGAGAGAGAGAGAGAGAGAGAGAGAGAGAGAGAGAGAGAGAAAATTCCCACTGTCGCTTGCCTATAAGACGCTCCATTGCGGTTTGAGTGTCACTCATTAAAAGCCGTCATGTCTTGGGAGGCTAACGACCCGATAGGAGACCCGATAAGGCCTATGGTCAACCAGAGGTACCGTGTGGTGGACACGCATTCCGAGATAACGATTTTCGAAGGCACATTTCGAGAAAAGGAGAATTGGAATTTTGGGGGAGTTTTCATTTTTTTTTTAATTTTTTTTTTTTTTTTACTTTCAGTGCTATTTATGTTTTTGTGTATTGCCTGCTACAAAGGTTTCAATATTATTTTACGTCAAAGGTTAAATACAAATAGAGAAAAGTGGGACAAAGATATTGTTAACTGCTGAAACTATATTATTATTATTATTATTATTATTATTATTATTATTATCATGATTATTATTATTATTATCATTATTATTACTTGCTAAGCAACAACCCTAGATGGAAAAGCAGGATGCTATAAGCCCAAGGGCTCCAACAAGGAAAATAGCTCAGTGAGGAAGGAAATAAGGAAATAAGCTACGAGAGAAATAATGAACAATATAGAATATATTAATAACAGTAACAACATTAAAATAAATCTTCCATTTATAAACTATAAAAAGTTAAATAAAACAATGGAAGGGAAATAAGATAGAAAAGTGTGGCTGAATGTACCCTCAAGCAAGAAAACTCTAAAGCAACTAAAAAGTGTCAGAAATATGAATGCTAGGGAATGAACCCTGCATCTCGGCTCTTAATTCTTAATAACAACAACAAACTAACGACTACAATAATAATAATAATAATAATAATAATAAAATATCTAAAAAAGGAATTTGGTTATTCTATTCCTTTTCTATGGTAAATTTGATTTCCTGGTGTTGCATAATAAAAAATAGGGAAGATGCAGATTTTTTTAAATTATATAAATATGCAACACCAGAAAATCAAATTTACCATAATGATAATAATAATAATATTATTATTAATAATAAAAAATAATATATATATATATATATATATATATATATATATATATCAGTAATATTTACACACACACACACACACACACATATATATATATATATATATATATATATATATATATATATATATAATACTCTAATCATAACAGCGGAATTGGTACTTACATACGATATGTAATTAGTGTCACGACTTGCAGTTTCGATCTGGTATAATGCTAACACATTTCATAACAACATGATTGCTCAAGTAACTAAATAAACATCAATTATAATTGCAAATATTTCTAAGCATCTAATATCAAAAACTTTGAGCTTTGGTAGCACTGCAGCCTCTCTATCTCAAGAACAAAGCGTCCATTAGATGACCTAAAAGACTTCTTTTAGTCCCAGAGCTCGGAGGGTTTTATTTATGTTTTTGAGTGCAAAAGGTCTGTTAGTTGTTTCAGTAGTAGAATTTTCTCAGGAATTAAAAAATCTATTCCTTACAAACACAGTGGTAGCCGTTTTTTTTGGAAACTGACGTTAAAGATGGGTAACCCTTGTGAAAAAGAGCAATTTCATACATATTAAATTTAATTTAAATGCGCATTTCCCAAATTTAAATGTATATAATGCCTCCAGATAATTATTTTATGTTAAGAATACCTTATTATGCTTCATTTGGGGTGAATAATGTTAGATTTTTTTTATTTTTGTTCTTTCAGATAAGCCTTGATGTCGCCAAAAGTTGTCGCGAACAAGTGAATTCTGTAATTTTCTCTCTTTTCTCAGATTATATACAAAAGAAATGCTTAATATGTTTTGGGTACTGTTGTGGCCTATATTTCTCATCCACATGTTTTTTAAAAACATTTTGAAATCTATCATGATGTAGTTAAGATGAACAATGTATTAATGAATGGGCATACAATCGCATTGTTAATTATGTTGATATTTGGATAACTTTACACATTTCTTATAAACCACAGTTTTTTTTGCTCAATCCTTGATTTCTATTTGGGTTTATCTGCAAATTCATCCTATTTTCTTGTAATGTATATTTCAAATCTGCTTTACTAGGTTTACCTGAATCTGGAGCTGTTGGATGGCTTTATTAATGGTAGTTAAGCAAGTTAATCGTAGGTAGTTAAGGAAGTGGTAATGGTGATGGTGATGTCGCATAAATATTATTTGTGCTTTCAGGTTATTAGTCTAGTGTAAAAAATGGCAAATAAGATCTCTTGTATTCTCCATATCACTGGAAAATGCATGGATGAGGTAAAGACATTTGATCCAGATTCATGGGAGAAAGTCAAATATGCTGATGGTGCACGGCGAAAATTATTCAAAGATTCAAATACTTTTCAGTTAAGCTTCCTGACTATTATGGTGATACAGATGGGTATCATTCTCAATGTTATAAAAGTTTCACTGCTGTTCGTCAGACCATACCAGACAATTTACATGCAAAGGCAAATACATCTGATAAAACCTTACGATCCAGCATTGAACATAACCCAGCATCTAGCACAGGGATTTTCCCAAAACTATGCTTGTTCTCTAACTGCAGTGAAAAGTCAGCAGGGAAAAAAAAAGCCAAACAAAGACTAGGCAACTGTGAAACCATTGCGAGTGCCCAAAGTATCCAAGATGCAGCACAGACACTGTGTGATGAACAGCTTTTAGCAAAAATTGCTGGTATTGACCTCATCTCTAAAGAGGTCAAATATCACCACTCTGGCAGAAAATCGTACCTGCAACGTACCCAGAAAGAACTGGTGACATTCAATCATGCATTCGAAAAACCACAAGCCCACAAGACTGCTTTCATTGAGCTAAAACAATACATTGACAAAACATCTCGTCAGACTGGTATTACTGCATTCACCACAGCAGAGGGAGCAAGAAAACGATGGATGATCACCCGCGCAGCAAGGAGTGCCATTGTAGGAGCATTGTTCTTGAAAGCAGGTTTAAAGTCCACCAATGACACAGCAAAGGAACTCAAGTCTTATCGGGTTAAAAGGGACAATGATGATCTGCAGGCACTTGTGAACAACATAGAGGCCCGTGTTAACCCATTCAACCTTGCTAATGACCCAAATCTATATTGCCTGACAACTGGGAAAAGTGTACCTGAGGACATCAAGAATGACTTGGTAAATTACACTAAGACTGGTCAAGCTTGGTTTGACGAGTTTGCAAATGGCTGCTTTGGGGATCCTACAAGATTTGAACAACCAACACCACGACGCAAAATCAAAAACTTTGCATCCACAGCTCTAAAGAGTAAAATCAGTAATGATATGAAGATTATTGAATTGAAGGGCACCAGAGATTTGTTTGGACGTCTTCTCTACCTTAGTATCACACAGAATGTTGACCTAGAGCTAGTCTTTACCTACCCTCTCACAACCGTACCCCTATCATTGGCACATGTTGACGGAAGCATCAACAAAACAGATAAGGCCAAGCTCCTTCACAAGATTGAAGGCATGGTAGACAGCACACCCCACCTAATGAAACGGACATTATCCTCATCGACGCCATGTTCTTGTTGCAAACACTGCAGAATTTACCACCAACATTTGGGGAATTGGCTCAGCTAATCATCTGTCAGTTGTGCCAGATGCCATCTCATCGAATAGATTTGGTTTGTGACACCTAAATCACTCCTTCTATTAAAGATGTGGAACACTCAAGACGTGGAAATGACGATGCAACATACACCATAGCAGGGCCAAAGCAGAAGTGTCCAAAAGACTGGCAGAAGGCATTGCGGTCATCAGCTTTCAAGACAGTATTTTTTCAGTTCCTCCTGTCAGATTGGACTGAACACACAGATATAGATATCTTGGCTGGTTACATTGTCTATCTCACTCTTGACAAAACCTGCTACGCCTTCAATGCCAGGGACAGAAAAGTCCACAGAGAAGAGATCCCACAGCTTAGATGTCTCCATGAAGAAGCTGATACACGGATTATGTACCATCTACATCACATCCTCGAAAAGAACAGATGTTCTTCAGTAGTCATCAGAAATTCGGACACAGATGTGTTTATTTTGCTCCTGTATCACATTGCAAATCATACGAATGCCAGCAGCTTCACTATTTGGATGGACGCTGGCCTTAGCACTAACAACACAAGGAGACACATTAACATCTCACAGCTGGTGGATCATATGGATCGAGCCATGATTAATGCTTTACAAGCATTGCATGCCTTCACTGGTTCAGACTACATATCATCATTTATGAGTAAAGGAAAGTTGAAAGCCTTGAAGTTGATTATGAAGCATGAAAGTTTTAAAGAAGCTTTTGCAAACCTTGGGGTTAATGCTGTAGTCACTCCTGAAGGTTTGGCTGTTATTGAAAAGCTCACTTGTGCATTGTATGGTTTGCCCAAACTCAACAGCATCAATGATGCTAGATTTGCTCTTTTCTAACAGAAGTATGCACCAAAGAGGAATGAAAATTCTTTAGAAAAAATTCAAGGAATTAATCCTAGCAGCATGCCACCATGTCAGAAAGTCCTGCTCAATAAAATCCACAGAACCAACTATGTTGCTGCCATGTGGAAAAATGCCAAACGTCCTCAACCGTGCACAACTCGAGCCGAGGAACACGGATGGAAACTGGTCGGTAACTCATTTGTTATTGACTGGTTTAATGGAAACCAACTTCCACAGAGTGTGGTACGTCTTCTTAGTCATGATACAGAAGATGACATCAACATAGATGTGACTGATAATCAAACTCAGTTTGACTCTAGTTATGAATCTGACTTTGATGATGGACAGTAAACTTTGTCATCATGAAATGAATGATTTGATTAGGATACATAGAGAACAGTTTGCTGCCAGCATGATAGCATTAAGATATATAGATACTACTATGCCAATGGGCCATGACCTTTGCATACTTAACTATTTCATTGCAATACCAAAAGTAATGCTATGTTTTAGTTCAAATTATCATCCACTTCTTGGTATAATTCAAAACGCAATTATTTGTTTGTGTACACATCTAATTTGCATTACAAACAATTGAAAGCTATGATTTGTTAATGCTCAAAATAAACATACTTTGAGACATTGGAAAGAATAAGTTATTTCAATTGCATGTAAAACAATATATTGGCATTTCATTGGTAGAAAATCCGAAAAAGAGAAAATTACAAAATGCCACTTATTCACAATAAATTTCCGTGACATCTTTGATAATCTGAAATTTAAAAAACAACAAAATAATCCTACATTAGTCACATCAAATGAATCATAGAGAGGTATCTTTACCAAAATATAATCATTTGGAGGCACTTTATACATTAACATTTGGGAAATGAACATTTGACTTGAAATGTATGACATTGGAAGGCATCATAGAGAAAGTTCATTTTCACAAGGGGTACCAATATTCAATGTGCATTTCTGAAAAAACGGCTACCGCTGTGTTTGTAAGAAATAGATTTTTGAATTCCTGAGAAAATTCTACTAAAGAAACAACTAACAGACCTTTTGCACTCAAAAACATAAATAAAACCCTCCGAGCTCTGGGACTATTTAGTTTATCCAGCTGGTCGTAAAAAAAGGCAGTGGAAATTTTAACACTTATGTCAGAATAAGGAAACTCGCTACCTTGCGAAGAAAGTTTACGTTATATATTTAATAGTGTACGTGGCCCGTCAAAAATGACGACTAAATATTTAGATATGTATGCACACACACACACACACACACACACACACAGATGCAACCCTTCCCACTTCTTCCCCCTCTTACCCGGGTATGACTATTCCCCCTCCCACTTACCCAAGGGACGGGGAGAAACTGAGTAGTCTATATATATACATATATATATATATATATATATATATATATATATATGTATGTGTATATATATATATATATATATATATGTATGTATATATATATATATATATATATATATATGTATATATATAAATACATATATATATAAATATATATATATTTATATATATATAAAAATATATATATACATACTGTATATGTATATATATATATATATATATATATATATATATATGTGTGTGTGTGTGTGTACATATATATATACAGATATATATATATATATAGTATATATATATATATATATAGTATATATATATAGTATATATATATTATATATATATATATATATATATATATATATATATATAAACACCTTAATTTGGTGTAGTCATTGTTTCTCTTATATAGTTTGTATTTTGATTCTCGGTTTATTTGTCGCACTGGGCTGATTTTCCTATGAACAATAGAATAACATTAAAAAATGGTAGCTCGTATAAAACGATAAAGTTTCAAAACCTTTTTGGGTACTTCTCTACAAATGTCAAGTCTCCTAAAATTATGGAAGAGTTAATAAGAGTGACACGAAAATTGCATATCCTTATGACTTAATTTCCAATGATTTTGAATTTGTACTTTCAATATCTGTGGTATTTTCCTTCTTGGTTATGGATTAGATAGGGTCATAAACAATTTACTACCCGTATTAGCATTAATATTTGACGTTTTTTATTCTCACTGTAAAATATGAACTATCTTTTAGTAAAGTAAATACGAACACCGTCAATTTTGCGAGGTTATTTTTACCAATTGGAAATCTACATGATTTTATATATGATTCGATGTTATCGATTTTGACGAACCTCTCTCTCTCTCTCTCTCTCTCCTCTCTCTCTCTCTCTCTCTCTCTCTCTCTCTCTCTCTCTCTCTCTACATCAAAACTGCTGGCCAAAATGGTCAAAGAACAACCCACAGCATGACCCGTTGACTAAATAAACAAAGATATTTTGAATTGGCAAAGAAACGAGCCCATAAAGTTCGCTTCCTTACATAGCTCTAACAACGAACGTGAGTTAATCGGTTCTGAGAAGGCATCTACCAATTGCCCTACAAGAGAGAGAGAGAGAGAGAGAGAGAGAGAGAGAGAGAGAGAGAGAGAGAGAGAGAGAGAGAGAGAGAGAGAGAATGGTTTGAAATTCTCTGGCATTCTGACATCGAAGGTCATTGACACCGATATCGTTTATTATAAATAAAGATTAAAAGAATGTTCAATTAAAATCAGAAAAGTGAATATGCTATAGAAGTTAAACAGCATTAAGAAGACCTGCTTCTGATATAAATTTAAAAATCCCACTAGCATTGTACGACACATCATGTCCAAGGATCTTGGCAAGGATGAACCCGCCATCTAGAGAGAGAGAGAGAGAGAGAGAGAGAGAGAGAGAGAGAGAGAGAGGGAGGGAGAGAGAGAGAGAGAGTATGGGGTACAGTAACAGAATCTTAAATAATAATAATAATAATAATAATAATAATAATAATAATAATCTTTATTTCAGCAAAAGCCATACACAGAGATACAATATGGGTACAGTGATCTTACACTTTTGTCATCAGTAAAAAAGATGAGATATGCAATAATATCAAGAGATATAGTACAAACATCATTTAGCAGGTTGACCACAGAGTTCTAAGGTCTGGGTTAAAGCTTTTCTTTTAAATTGAAACCCTTGATCTTCAACCGACAAGTAAGGTATTACGTTTTTAAAACGATTTGAAAGACATTGACTACATACATGGACATTGGTACTGAATTGATAGTGCTATAAGAAATACTATATTTTTTGTCCTTTCATAACAATTATTCATGACACATTCCGAAGTGACAGTCGTCCCGAATGGACTGCGAAATGGTAAACGCTGTATTGGACACAAGAGTTTATCCGATCTTAAACTGATGTCAATTAGTCAGGAATGCCACCAGTAATTCTCGTTGCCTCTTTCATACTTTTCCTTTTATAGAAATGCAGCAATTAATACCTAATAATTATGCAAAACGAATTCCCTGAATAATTATATTGGGATGTTTTTTTGGATCAGCAATCTAGTGATGATTAAAGTACTTGAAATTCCTGTAAAATAAGAAAACATAAGATAAAAATAACTCCAATGCTCGTTCCTAAGGGCACATTTTTATACTCAAGAACTCAGGAGTAACTCCGATTTATAAGTACACACTGCCTTCAGGTCATTAAAGCTGCGCTCCAACGAAAATAAAAAAAATCAATTAAATAAACATAG
>NC_090728.1:46527129-46532129 GCF_036898095.1 Palaemon carinicauda | reverse complement strand
ATTCTGTGGTTTCCGGGATAACCGTCATAGCCACAGAGAGAGAGAGAGAGAGAGAGAGAGAGAGAGAGAGAGAGAGAGAGAGAGAGAGAGAGAGAGAGAGAGAGAGAGAGAGAACTTGTTATATCCAAGATTTTGGCACTGCAAACTATTGTCTGGTTTAAAGGCTTTATTACCATCTAGAAGTTTTATTCCAGCTGTTACCAAATTGTGGAATGATCTTCCTAATCGGGTAGTTGAATCAGTAGAACTTCAAAAGTTCAAAGTTGGAGCAAATGTTTTTATGTTGACCAGGCTGACAGGAGTCTTTTTATTGTTTATATATGACATATCTCTTTTTGACGTTGTTAATAGTTTATATAGGACATGTCTGTTTTGACGCTGTTACTGTTTTTAGAATGATGTATTGTTGATTTATTCTCATCATTTATTTATTTCCTTATTTCCTTTCCTCACTGGGCTATTTTTCCCTGTTGGAGCCCTAGGGCTTAAAGCATCTTGCTTTTCCAACTAGGGTTGTAGCTTGGCTAGTAATAATAATAATAATAATAATAATAATAATAATAATATTATGGTGTTGAAAATATTTATCAAGGTACCCTTCATTAATCGTCTACGAGTTGCTTGATTATACATTACTTAAGGACACTTGCTTCCCACTCCAATTCATGACATGATCACTAGCAAAACGATGGTCTGCAACTACACTAAGCAAAACATTCCTAACTGCCTTCTTTAAGTTGTGGAAATCTCAATTCGATGCGTTTCTTGGACATATGAATGTTTTATAATAAAAATATTGCCATCACTTAGAAGCACGGTTGAAAAAATCACGATTTTTTAAAATAAAAAAATAAATCTATTTTATTTGAATTAGATTTTTTTTTATGATTAAAATAAATTTTCTTGATTTATATATTTCATTTATTCAAAAATACCTATTTGCTGCTGCTAATTATTTTTTTCAGTCTTATGAGGGTATTTTCTGGTTTTGATTCATATTAAATGAAACCATAGTTTAACTTACATTCCTCAAGATGAGTTTTAATCTTAAAAACCAAAATTCGGACTAATGATTTAATGGGAGCGGACAAGTTATAGTAAGAAGTACGTAAACACAGAAAAACAAGCGATACTGCAATCAAACAAAAATGCAAATATACAGCAGTTTTATCTTAACATACAGTACACAGTACGAAATGAAACTAAAATATCAAGGACTTCTCCGTGTGCGTACTGTACCAGCAACAAAATTTTTAATTCCTATTAACACTGTTAAAAAATCAAGACCTTTATAATTTGTATATTTGCAACAGCAACTTCAATACTTAAGAATAGCAAGTTTACCCGAAATGTTATAGCTATTAACTACGATTTTGTTCATTTAGTATTTGTTGCAAAATAGAAATCTTCCAAAACTAGTTACCATTTATAACAGTAACTTGTTTTGGAAGTCTTCTTTTTTTTTTCTATGGTCATTTCTGTAAGGATATTTCATTTTGATTTAAATCATGTTTTTTTTTTTATTATGATTTAAATCGATTTAAATGACTTAAATTTAAACCAAAACAACCCTGCTTCGAAGGAACTGCTTTCTTATACTATGGAGAAAGTAAAGTACCATCACCTTTGTAGTTGAATGCAATCTTTATAAATTCATTAGGATGACCAAGCAATATAGCAATCATTTACTCTAGCAATGAGAGTTCCCCCTCTTCTGCATTCGACCACGGGACAGGTAAAAATAAATATAATTTGGCTATATGAACAATAAAAACCATTGTTTTACGTGATTTGATAGATTTTGGGACATAGGACGCAGCGCTGGAAGTGGGGAGGCCATTTAGTGCTAAGGTGGGAATTTAGTTAAAATCGTTTGAAAATAAGATGGAATAAGGGTAGCGGGAAAGAAAAAAAACAAACTAAACGCTAATACATGGGTGTATAGTCAATTCTTATTAGTGAGGTAGAATTGTACTGACTCGCATTGTTGCCCTTTTAGCTCGGAAAAGTTTCCTAATAGCTGAAGTGTCGGAAGTATTTTTGTCCCAATACTTCCGACCAATCAGCTATCAGGAAACTTTTCCGAGCTAAAAGGGCACCCCTGCGAGTCGGTGCAATTCTGCCACACTAAAAAGAACTGACTATAGTTATGGTCAAACAGAACTCTGCAAAGATCCTTAATTAGTGCCAACAGTACACCACGTGAGATCAGAAGCGTTGGATGCTTTTTATGCGATAAGAAATCAATGAAGTGATGGATCTCTAGGAGCGACACTTGCAAAGGAAGGGGCCTGGCAACATCGCCCGTAATGCAGTTCAAAGAAATATAAACCTTTAAGATAGTTTTTATTTTACGGTAGTAAAACCAGTAACGAGGTCAAATTGTTACATAAATTCTAACATGGGAGGACGCAAATGGAGGCCTTATTAGAAAGCATGTTGTCTAATTAAATATATCTTCCGTTTTGAGACTAGCTAGTTGCGAAATTGGTTTTTAAGCGACACTTTAGACTTACTAAAATAAGAAAAGAATTTTTTTTTTCTTTTTTTACCTACCCATAAGCCACAGTCAAGGACCTGCAGGCCACTAAACTTTAAGAGGGAACTTCTTTTCTATTACCGCCTTTCTATCTTCTAATCCTTAAAGGGAAATCACTTGTAAGAAACACAACTTGCACACACAAAAAAAGAAGAAATCATAAAAAGGAACAGAATCACTACCCCTCCTCTTCCAAACGCCCCCCTCCCCCTCCCCCTCCCAACCTTCTTATTCTCTTCCCCCCACCCCCCTTCAGCACCTGATACCGACGGAGATCGTATCTCACTTTATTGAGAGATAAATTTTAACGATAATGCCATAAAATTTCGAATGAAGATGTTGCGGCCGTTCAATTAATTCACAGACGGACGCAGATTCTTTGTACGGATAATGCGGCTGAATAAATTAACTAGATATTGAAGCATAATTTGGTATTCCAGAGGTTAAATATTATGGATGTTTATAAATATGCAATATCATTAACGTCCCCGGAGGATGCGGAGTTTTAACATCTAACAAAAGGGCGCTTTATATTCTGAATTCGGCTTATGCAGTTTTCTGTATTCATTTTTGAAACCATATTTATTTAATATTACTATTACTGGAAAGTGCTTTATTAACGATGAGTTTAATTCGTATATATCTTTCTTCATTACTAAATAAGGGAAACCAACAAACGAATACACATGCAAGACTCGGGATTAATATACTTGGATTTTTTTTTTTTTTTAACATGAGCTCTTTCCTACATGGCCTCTTTAGATATGCATCTGAAGATATCGCGATAAGGAAGATTTTTAACTTAGTAATGAGCATTAACATATTATTTGCGGGTGCCGAATCAAAAAGTGAACCCTTGATCAAGAATTTTAGAGCTTGAGAGAGAGAGAGAGAGAGAGAGAGAGAGAGAGAGAGAGAGAGAGAGAGAGAGAGAGAGAGAGAGGGGGGGAGGATACAATACTCGAGAGAATATAAAATACTGAGAGAGAGCAATAAAATACAGAGAAAAATAAAATATTCTGAGATAGAGAAAAATACAATACTGAGAGAGACAAAAATACAATACTCAGGGAGAGAGAAAAAAATACAATACTCAGTGGAAGAGAGAAAAATACAATACTCAGAGAGGAAGAGAGAAAAATACAATACTCAGAGAGAAAGAGAAAAATACAATACTGAGAGAGAGAGAGAGAGAGAGAGAAAGAGAGAGAGAGAGAGAGAGAGAGAGAGAGAGAGAGAGAGAGAGAGAGAGAGAGAGAGAGAGAGAGAGAGAGATATGATGCGCGGCCTTTAATAACTGAGTCACATCTTCACGGCGAAATCGATTTTGAAAAGATCCTCCCAAATAATCACAATGCTTTAAAGCGCCATAAATAGTCCATAGCTGGATGATTTAGAGAGAATAACTCTTTTATTGGCTATTCGACGTACCTTTACTACTGGCCCGAACAGGTTCTGGAGTCAGCATATACTGTAAAGAGGCTGGCACACCAAGAGGGTTGGTTGTGCGCGGGGCTCTGGGATAACCCCATATTTTCTTTTATTTTCATTTTTTTTTATCTTATTCTTACAAGGGTTGATGATGGTCCCTGCAAAGGTCAGACACTTAAAGGTCTCTCAGGTAACCCCTCCTAACCAAAAAAATATTCCCACCAATAAAATGGAGAATTCGAATCGTCTGTGCATATATAAGGATGAAGCGTAGATCATGAGAACTTCAACCACTATGTAATGCTTACCTAAAGGTCTTTCACAATTATCTAATGCTTAACTAAGGGTCTTTGGCCATTATCTAATGCTTACATAAAGGTCTTTCACCATTATCTCATGCTTACCTAAAGGTCTTTCTCCATTATCTAATCATTCTAAGGCTTACATAATGCTCTCTCATCACTGCCTAATGCTTACATGAAGGTCTTTTGCCATTATCTAATGCTTACCTAAAGGTCTTTCTCCATTATCTAATCATTCTAATGCTTACATAATGCTCTTTTATCATTGCCTAATGCTTACATGAAGATCTTTTGCCATTATCTAATGCTTAAATAAAGGTCTTTCACCATTATCTAATGCTTACCTAAAGGTCTTTCGCCATTATCTAATGCTTACATAAAGGTCTTTCGTCATTGTCTAATGCTTACATGAAGGTCTTTCACTATATCTAATGATTACATAATGCTCTTTCACCATTGCCTAATGCTTACATGAAGGTCTTTTGCCTTTATCTAATGCTTAAATAAAGGTCTTTCGCCATTATCTAATGCTTACATAAAGGTCTTTCGTCATTGTCTAATGTTTACATGAAGGTCTTTCGCTATTTTCTAATGCTTACATGAAGGCCTTTGGCCATTACTTAATGCTTACATAAGTCTTTCATGATTATCTAATGCTTACATAACAGTCTTTCGTCATTGTCTAATGCTTACATGAAGGTCTTTCGCTATTATCTAATGCTTACATG
>NC_090728.1:46512129-46522129 GCF_036898095.1 Palaemon carinicauda | reverse complement strand
AAATCGTCATCATCACTATTAGTATTACAATTAGCTAAACTCCGATTGTACCTGACCAAGCAAAATGCTATAAGCTTAAAGGCACCAACCCGTTGATAGAAATAAACTACAGAGAGAGAGAGAGAGAGAGAGAGAGAGAGAGAGAGAGAGAGAGAAATATTAACGTTACCTACATGAGTAATATTTATATTTTGAAAAAACACTTAGGCCAGTCAACCTGCTCAACAGAAAAGCATTTGCATCAAGTTTGAACTTTTTTAAGTTCCACTGCTTTATGCGTTTGAAATTTTGGAAAGATCTTTTTACAATTTGGTCTCGGTTTGAGATTCTGAAGTTCTACTGATTTTTAGAATAAGAATTTTGGGAAGATCATTTCACAATATGGCCTCAGTTGGAATGAAGCTTCTAGAATAGCGTAGTACTGAGCCTTATGAAAGGAGAGGCAAGAGTGTTAGAATAAAGTGACTACATGTATTACTGTATAGTGAATAACAGTCTTGAAAGATCTTGTGAAACACTATCATCTTCAACAACAAGTTTCTCCAGACCGGCATTTTATTACGTGAAACAATATTTTACGCATTTTTTCAAACCCCGTCAAATTTTCCAGCCACCGAAAGCGAATATAAGTAGTATATCAAACATGGAAAACCAATGCAAAAGCCTTTTAATAATAGTAAAACTAATTTACTGCCTAACATTTCTTAATACTATTCAAAATCAATTGAAAATTTACGATGTTCCGTTTCTTCTTGTCCACTTTCTTCGAAGCGTTATTTTACCCTTCCCATTTCTGCTGTATTTGATTGTGATTTATTGAATTTGGTCTAAATAGCCCGGCGGTGGGGCCAGGGAGATCATCCATCATGAAAATGCAGGAGAGTAGAAAACCCCTAGGTTACACTTTCAAGCTAAGGAGAGGTTGGAATGGAAGATGAAGAAAAAGATGGAAGATTTTCTGACAAAAACTGTCCTTATCATATGATATATTCATGAGAAGAAAGATAATCTTACAGGAAAACAAATTTAATTTAAGATAGAAAGAGGACCAGGATAAAAGAAGGATCTCAAAAGATTGAAAATAGAGAAAATGAAAATGATAAAAAGATTGTTTTGCATTTTGTAACTTGAAACAACAGCAGACAAAATTCTTTGGAATAAAATTCAAAGACTTTACTGTAGACAAATAATTAAACAAGGATACCACAGAACGTGAAATAAATGAAGAAAAGGGAAAAAATGGGATAAATTATAAAATACAGTATGTTCAGGAAGAAAAATTATCTGAAGAAAGGAAGGTCACTATTAAGAAAAACTTGTTCTCTTGTATTGGTCAGGTGAATGTTGAAGAGATTGCTAACGGGATTGCTTGGTGTAAAGAATAAGGTGGAAAGTAATGAAGAAGTAAAATATGAAATAAAAAAATAAAATAAGGAAAAAAAATCATAAGAAGGGAAAGATGCAAAAGGAAATAAGAAACCTGAAAAAAAAGAAAAGCTGAGACGTCTCAAGACGACGTCGTCAATGACCTTAGATGTCATGATGCCAGAACACCTCAAATCACTCAATCAATTCTTAAGTTGAATCGAGTTGGTGTCGCTTGTTTGAAGTAATAGACGAAAAGAGAGTTGAAGCAATACAAATTTAGCAAAAGAGAGTATCAAACCATTTCACTCAGTATAAACCAAGTCACCATAAACATTAAAAATATCCAAAAAGACAAAATATATAAGTACTCCCTAATAGATATAAGTTCACCAAACTTTCACCTGGGCTATACATGGCACTACAAGAGTTGGAAGACCCAGGCCTGTATGGATGAGGACAATGAAACGTGAAGTAGGAGATAATGAATGGAGAAGCAATGATTTAAAAGCTCAAGATAGAGACGACTGGCGAAATCTTACTGAGGCCCTTTTCGTCAACAGGCGTAGGAGGAGATGATGATGATGATGATAACTACTGGAAACAAAAATACTAACCAAGGAATACGATTACACACACATCGTAAACACTAGAAAATCTTTAAAGGAAGATGAAAATTCGGATAATCACATAAAAATCCAACGAAATAACTATAGTCCATTTCTTTTAGCGAGTCATATTTGCACAGACTCGCAACGGTGCCTTTTTAGCTCGGAAAAGTTTCCTGGTCGCTGATTGGTTAGAATTATCTTGTCCAACCAATCAGCGATCAGGAAACTTTTCCGAGTTAAAAGGGCACCGCTGCGAGTCTGTGCAAATATGACTCGCTAAAAGAAATGGACTATAAAGCAAACTTCAGAAACTTGAACAAGAATGACAAAACTATTTTCCATGCTAAGGAAGTTTGTAAACACTGAATTGGGTATTGAAAATCCATAGTTATATACAGTACGTTATATAATTAAAAAGTATATAACTGGATTTTTAAAACACTAGATTGTTAGACCCCGAATGGTGTTTTATTCAAGTTAAACATTGAATTATCTCATATATTAAAACCGGCTTTAAATTCAAACAATAAGATATATTCAATTATACATCTGAAATCCAATAAGACAGCAAGAAGAATGAAAAAAAAACACGAACAAGTATGATATTGAAGATTAAAAGTGATAAGTGCAATGAGGAAACGACCGAGTTGCACTATGAAGTAAATTCATCGAAGTTAGATAGCAAGATGAAAAAAAATAAATAAAAAACATATGATATAGAAGGCCAAAAGGTGTATGTAGAAAGCGGGTGAAAGGATGCTGTACATACCCTTTATTGAAGCCTACAATAAAGTCCTACCAGAATAATTTTAAGGCGAGTTTATCATTAATTACAAAAGCTTCGTTACATATCTGTTTAATTCGACTCATTCATTTATCGAGTCCTCTAAACACAAACAATAAATCAATATTGGTTATGAATATTAATATGTCATCCATTGCTGTTTCAAAATATATCAAAGTTATATATTTTCTCTAAACGTCTTCAACGTGAAACAATTACCAGAACAAAGAAAAATATGTTCAAACATAGAAGATAATTTACTTTTCTTTATTTTACTGAAATAAAAAAAAACGCAGCTAGGAACCGCAAACATCATGGCTAGGAAAAAGAAAATCCTAAGGTAATATAATTTTCAAAACTACTGATAAAAAAAATTATCAGGAGTGTTACAACCAACGATACACACACATTTATATATATATATACTGTATATATATATATATATATATATATATATATATATATATATATATATACTGTATATATATATATATATATATATATGCTGTATATATATATATATATATATATATATATATATATATATATATATATATATATATATATATATATATACTGTATATATATAATATATATATATATATATATATATATATATATATATATATATATATATATATATATATATATGTATATATATGTGTGTGTAAAACACGATACCCTCGAATAGCTGCCCTCAAGTTTTAAAGATAAATGCTGGGAGTCATATTTTTTGAGCCAAGTAACTTGATACAACCAAACACGTCTTCTGCAACCAAGGCAAAATATAAACAGGACACATTCGTACGCAGATGAATTAAAACCAGCCGTTTGGTTGTTGATTACAACAATCAATCCTGCTTAAAAGCTAGAAAAGTTTGACGGAAGAAAAATAGCAACAACAAACACTTCTACAGTTTTAACAAATTGCTTTTAGCTACGCTTCGTGTTCAAAGAAATAATATTGGGATCGCAAAACCAGTTTTTCGAGAACATTACTCAAGTGATTATATATATATATATATATATATATATATACATACATACATACATATATATACACATATAAATATACATATATATACACATACACACATACATACATATATATACATACACACATACATACATATATATATATACACATATATACATATACATATATATACATACACACAATTATATATATATATATATATATATATATATATATATATATATATATATATATATATATAGATACATACATACATACATACATATATATGTACATATTTATATATATTTATCTAACTATCTATCTACATATATATATATATATATATATATATATATATATATATATATATATATATACATATATATATATATATAATTGTATATATAAAATGTACTTCCACACAATGTTAATTGAAAAAAAAAACACACGTTGAAATCATTTTAAAGCGTCGCATACCACTGCAGCAATATGTCAGCATTTCAGTTTTATTTATCCTTAAATGGCTGCAGTTCGTTAGGGCCTAGTTCTTATTTACAGTTACAAATAGGGGTCGTCATTAGCTCAGGTCATGACGAATGACCACAGATATATATAAGGATATGTCTGTTAATAAAAGAAAATATCGAATGGATATCTTCTCTGTATGTGTGCAAAAATGCACAATAAAACGAGATGCACAAGAGGTAAATATTTTACCGAATGTGAATTGTAACGGTGGTTATCCAAGATAAGATCTCTGGTTGCGTATTAAAATATATATATATATATATATATATATATATATATAATATGTTTTCGATTCAAAACTATATGAGTCAGAGAAACTAAAAACATGTGTATTATCAAATGTATACTTTTTCACTTAAAGTGAGTTGTTGTATAGGTCGACATGAGGACTCAAAACAGCAGAAAACCCTGAAAAAGTTTAAATATAAATAGCATCCAGAAACTTTTTCATGAAACGCTTTTCGGAATATTTGCTATACAATCCTCCGCCAGGGACGGGGAGACCAGTCAATCCCAAGGTGCAACATGGGGGCAAAGGGATAGGGAACATTTTTCTATCCTACCGAGAAATGTAACCCACACGTTACCTTCAACTAACACCTGGTCTTAAATGTATTATTACATGATAAACACAATTGAGACCAAAAATTTATATCTGAATATTGAAGATTGTCTCATGAAATAGTTCTAATTTCTATACTACTAAGATTTTTAGTTATAGATAACTACTATTGCAATAAACGGCAGTAATCTCAAAATATCGTATTCTTATTTGTATAAAATGAAAAGAAATTTTCTTTAAAAAAAAAAAAAGTACACCATGTCTCATAAAGGTAGCGCTCTTCCACATTTTATCGTCAGGTATTGAATTATATTTTCCTCCAAGTTAACAATATAATACTATAGATTAAACAACAATACCTCGTGTAAAATGGATTCGCATGAGCTGACTTTCTATCTGAATGAACTTTTTCGAGGTTTATAATTATTCTAAATAACAATAATAATGAAAGAATCTGTAATCATAAATGAACAACACACAAAATAATAAAGACAAAACTCATATAAAACCATTGGTTGCTTTAAATAAGAAAATTGAGAGAGAGAGAGAGAGAGAGAGAGAGAGAGAGAGAGAGAGAGAGAGAGACTGAGATAGCTAAAAAAAAGAAGAATATCAATCCCAGATCTGCAAATCCCAAAGACTGATATATTTCAGGTCATAGATATTCCTGAATACGGACAAGCAAATACCGAGATTGAGATGCTGGGTACAAGAGGTATCATCGGTGGGTCTACCCCCTTGGGAAGGGGTACGTGGTAAGGGTATGAGCGGGGTACAGAAGATGGGATTACAGATAACCCACCTCACACAAACACACCCAGGTAGAAGAGGAGGGGGTGGGGTGGGTAAGTGAAGTAAGAGGGTGAATGGGCGGAGAAGGCTGCTTATGAATAATTTCATCTCTCTCTCTCTCTCTCTCTCTCTCTCTCTCTCTCTCTCTCTCTCTCTCTCTCTCTCTCTCTCTCTCTCTCTCCTCTCTCGAACACACACACGAACAAATGTGGAAGTAGAGTACAATGTGAGAAAGAGGAACGTATTCATTTCCATCTAATTATTATCATTACTTTGAAATTATATCAATGTGAAATTAATCACACTATAATTATAACATTAAAGAACTTCTTGTATAACAAATACATAAAAATGTAAAGTTAATTAAAAATGGAATATATCTAATTATCAATAAATTTACAGTGTAATATATTAGAATATAACTCGAAAGGAAAATAAAAAAAACTCCAAAAAAAAAAAAAAAAAAACTTTTCAGATACCATCATTGAAATTCAATTTAATTTAGGTAATAATAAAAAACAACAAAGGGTATCTAAAAAACATTTTTAATCCAAATAAAATAATTTTCAAGCAGAAGTTCAATAAAGATAAAATCTATGCGCTGTCTGAGATGACAATACATTAATTATAGGAAAGTGTGTGTGTGTGTATATATATATATATATATATATATATATATATATATATATACACATACACACACACGGACACACAAACACATACACACACACACACACACACACATATATATATATATATATATATATATATATATACAATCTACCCGATAAAGAAACTTCAAATTAAAATAAACAGGTGTAAGGAAAACAAAAAAATTAAAGCAGGTAAGAAAATAAAACACGAGAACAGGAAAAAACTACAAAAGACAAGGCACAGATAACCAAAGCCCCCTGTACAACGAGACAAGATATGGGTGGAGGCCAAGGACAGAGGAGGCCTATTTGAAATGCATATGGAAGTAACTGATGGCCAAAAAGGAACATTTTATCGGTCGTTCCAGTCATCCTTTACAACGATACATCTTTCTTTAGAAATAAGGAAGAAAATCCTGGGGCGGGTGGTGAAAAAAGAAGACATCTTCCGGAGGAAAAATATTACAAAGTATATACTTGAGACATTATACCTTTGGAATGGTTCATATGTAAATTCTAAAACAAAAAATCTGGAATGAAAATTAACTCTTTTTTAGAACCTGTTTCTGTTTGTTGAACTTAAAATGTTCAAGAGAACTATGAACAATACATGATGAAAAAGAACCAAACTAGAATAATGAGTGCCATTGGTTTGGAAAAACAACGAAAGCATATCAACTGGTTCTGAAGAATTCGAGTCAGCTAAACAGTGAATTTAATCTCTTGTTAAAAAAACACTTTTTTAAAGGGAAAATAAAATTCTCTCTCTCTCTCTCTCTCTCTCTCTCTCTCTCTCTCTCTGCCTTAGATAAATGTGCCCCAATAACCACGAAGGAAATAAGGAGACCCAGTGCACCTTGGATAGACAGTGATCTCAAAAACAGTATGATTGAAAGGGACAAAATGCAAGAAAGGCTTAAACATAATAGACATGATGAGAATCTTAACAATTCGTATAAGGAAATGAAAAAACTCATCAATTCGAAAATGCGTACTGCCAAAGCTTATTACAACAAAGACAAGATCAAGAAAAGTAAATCTCGTAGAGAAACATGGAAAATTATGAATAATATTGTATCTACTAAAACAAATAAAAAGATTGAATACGACAACCCAAAAGCTAGAGCAGATCAATTTAACCAATACTTTGCTAAGGTAGGAAAAATAACTTATGATAAAACGCAGGAAATTCTACAAAAGTACGAAAATGAAGATATTAGAAACACTCAAAATAATTTTGGCAATAATATAAGATTGTTTAGACCGCAACCAGTTACAGTAGAAACAATAATATTAACAGTTAAGAGTTTGAATAATAGTAATGCTTACGGAACGGATGGTATTCCTACTAGTTTTCTAAAAGATTCCCTTACAGTTATTGCATATTATATCACGGTTATCATAAATACATCGATTGTAACTGGGAAATATCCTTCTATTTGGAAACAACCCCTCGTAGACCCTCTTCACAAGAAAGGAGACAAGGACGACCCTGGTAATTATAGACCTGTTTCTATCCTTCCCGTAATATCGAAAGTAATAGAAAAGATTGTATGTAATCAGTTAATGGAACATCTAGAAAAAAATAATTTGATCTCTAACACTCAGCATGGATTCCGTAAAGGTTTATCAACAGAAACAGCTTTGATGAAATTAACAGATGAAATTTATAAAAATATTGATAGAAAAAAAGTTTCCATATTAATTTTATGTGACCTATCAAAGGCATTTGATAGTGTCAACCATGATGAATTGTGTAAATCTCTTAAGGAACATTACATTGATACGTTCTGGTTTCAGGATTACTTGAAGGATAGAAGTCAGGTAGTTAGATTGGGAGGCGTAAATTCTTGCATTGAAAAGGTTGCATTTGGAGTCCCACAGGGATCTGTCCTAGGTCCAATTCTGTTTTTAGTCTACGTTAATGACATGATTAAATTCATAGAAAACTGCTTGCTAATTCAATACGCTGATGACACCCAAGTTCTTTTGGCTGATCAAATAGAAAATTTAGATGGCTTGATAAAAAGGGCTGAACTAATATTGCTCAAAATTAAGAAATATTTTCTAAGAAAAGGGCTATTATTAAATGCCACCAAAACACAGTGCATGTTTGTGGGTAGCTCACAATATATTAGCAAAATTCCAAATGACATTATAATAAAATGCGATGGTGATGAAGTAAAGATAAGTCAACATGTGAAAAATCTAGGTCTACACATGGACAGGTACATGACATTCAGTACTCACATTGACGAGCTGAGTAGAACAGTTAGTGGCATTCTAATGTATTTAAGTAGAGTAAAAGATTACTTTGATGATACTACTCGAGCTTTTATTGTGGAAAGTCTGGTCTTGAGTGTAATAAACTACTGTATTAAGATATGGGGGTCAACTAATGATATGCATATGGAAAAAGCTCAAAAAATCCAAAACTTTGCAGGTAGAGTAGCCGTTATTGGGGTGAAAAAACACGATCACATCACCCCAACCCTCCAGCAATTAAAGTGGATAAAATTAAAAGAAAAGTGTATGTACGATGTTTGTGTTTTTGTTTTTAAAAGTTTGAGAAAAGAATATCCCAACTGGCTATACACATTTCCTACAGTTGGTAACTGTAGGAATGCATTAACCAGACAGAATGAAAATCTATATGTAGACAGCTATCGAACTGATTTGGGTTCACGCTCAATGGCAATAAGGGGCCCAGCTTGCTGGAACAAACTACCTATGGAAATAAGAAAATGTACAAATGTTAGTACTGATTTATTCAAAAAGAAACTTAGGCAATATTTTTTAAATTTTACTTGAATGTATATATATCCTAAATTTTTACAATCCAATTATTGTGAATTTTATGTAAATAATTTATATTGTTATGTAACAGAATAACCATTTTATAATGGAATAAAGGTTTTGACTTTGACTTTGACTTGACTCTCTCTCTCTCTCTCTCTCTCTCTCTCTCTCTCTCTCTCTAAACTTCTAATAGAGTATTAATTCGAGTCAGTTATTAATCTTTTGTTGAAAAAAAAACACTTTTTAAATGAAAAATAAGTACTCTCTCTCTCTCTCTCTTTCTCTTTCTCTTTCTCTTCTCTCTCTCTCTCTCTCTCTCTCTCTCTCTCTCTCTCTCTCTCTCAAGACCAATCTCAGAGTATTAACAAGCTTGATGGTTACATGAAGGTAAACTCTCATTAATAAATCTTAAAATTCAAAATTTCTGAAAAAGGAAATACTTCGGAAACACCAACAGTGACAAGACCCTGAAACCATGAGCACCTAACAAATAACTAACCCAAAGATCATAAGAGAGAGAGAGAGAAAAAAAAATCAGGCAGGAATACCTCTCAATTAACATGTACCGACACCTTCGTGGCGTTTCCGTCATTTCCCCCGCTGGGGTCAATATGAATTTGAATATGGAAATGAATATATGCATGTCTTTCAGAATAACATACCTCACGCGAGGAGTGTCTAAAGGAGATGATGATGTCTTCATCTTACACGGAAGATGTGTAGAGGAGGGAGGGGGGAGGATGAAGGGAGAGGGGTAGGGGGAGGGCAAGAAGCCGGAAATGTATGTTGGTTTAAATGGGGGTGATTCTTTGTACACAAGAGGTGTTACCTTTGTAACCAGGAGGGTGCCGGGGTGGGGTAATACCTTATCACAATTATTCAAAGAACCAAAATTCTCTCTCTCTCTCTCTCTCTTCTCTCTCTCTC
>NC_090728.1:46499629-46507129 GCF_036898095.1 Palaemon carinicauda | reverse complement strand
CTTTAGCGTTATCGAATTAAAAAGGCTTTATTCGAATAAACTACTGGGAACTAGAGGAAATTCAAGGAATTTAGAATTTCTTAAAATTTTTATGATAACTGTTCTGGATTCTATAAAGCTATGAAAAACAAAAAATGGGGACAACTTTTTTTAAAAGATGTTACCCTAATTATTTCTAATTTCATTATACCCTCCAAAGCTTGTTTAAAAAACAAATACTGAATGCTATGTAATTAATAATGAACGCATTTCTTCAATTTCTAAAACAGGCATAACAAATTCATGCTAAACACGCATACAGAATAAGCATACAGAATGCTAAATTGAGTTTTTATTTCTCAATCTTCAAATTACAATAATTTATTTTTGTGATTATGAGAATTTTTTTTTTATCGTATCACTTTATTTTCTCAAATTCAAATATCCTCATAATATTGTAAATCCACCGAGATAAAATAAAGTTTGCATTAATGGGGTAAAGAAAAAGTTTACATTTTTTGGGGTGGGTTCTCAAAAAGAATAAAAATAAAACAAAGAAAACAGAGTCTCTACACATAAATAACAAGAACATAAGCCATCGCTATAACAACCACAACCGCCGAAGTAATCCCTTATAATCATCATATTTATTCCCGAAAATACCTCTCTCTCAACTCGATAGCAAAAATCCACCACTAAAGTGCAGACCGACACCTGCTGGGCAGGAATAAACGTACATATCATAGGTAATGAACATCTCTATCCCAAACCTCCAAGGGAGGACAGGTGGCTTCACCTCGGGTAACCAGTCAAATTGCTTACGTCAAATTATTTTTTTGATATCCCACAATAGGTAGGCTACTCTTCTCTGGCAATATACCGGGTAATGTTTTTGGCCGAGAGCCTCTGGTGCAATGGTATTTATGTTAAAATATATTTTGAGGTACATCGCTGGTGTGCTATTATTAGTTTTAAGCAGTATATTTTCAGATAGCAGAGACGCACGAACATTTGTCTACTCACATATATATTTACATACAGCATATATAATTATACATTTATTATATGTACAGTCATAAATTTATTATATATATATATATATATATATATATATATATATATATATACATACATACATACATACACACACACACACATATATATATATATATATATATATATATATATATATGTGTGTGTGTGTGTGTATGTATATATTATCATAGATATAATTCGACATCTTCAGCGCTCTATAATAAAGGAAAATAGCTGTATTTTTTCTTCCCTTGATAACGTAAAATATGCCATAAAGAGTATGTAATTCATGATATCTAACCTACAGTAGTTTCACGTTAAACCTTTATTTTGGCAAAAGCACATCACACTATTCAAAATGGATTATTGCATTTTAATCTAACGATTTTGACATAAATGATAGGTTGATTGATATTCTCTTCTTTGTTTTTAACTATTTTTTTTATTTATCTGAGATCATAGTTCTTTTTTAAATTCATTGCTGAAGAAGAATAGAAATTTGATAAGAAAAATAACTCTGTTATGGGTGGACAAACAAATATAATATTGAAAACCTGCCTTCCTGAACTTAATTGACCTTACTAAATTTATCTTTCACTTAATAATAAAAGTAAACTATAAATTCATACTTTAAGTAATTTTATAGTAACTTGGTTTTCTTTAAGAAGGCTGTGTGATGCCTTGCTCCTAGAAAGAGAACATCTGAAAATTTTAACGAAAATCAAATCGTTAACAATAAAATGAATATATATGGCTTCTAGCAGCAATTTCTAAAAAAAAAATATATATGGTTTCTAGCAGCAATTTCTAAAAAAAAAAATATATATATGGTTTCTAGCAGCAATTTCTAAAAAAAAAAATATATATGGTTTCTAGCAGGAATTTCTTTTAAAATAACATAACGACTGTGCCTAATATACCACTCCAAATAAAAACAAAAACATAATAATACTTTCCTACGTACATCTTATCATGTCTCTATAACTATAAATTTCAATTTGCTTCTGATTTCTTCCAGATAGTTTCCTATTCAAAGATGGCTGAAAAGTTGATTACATTTTGAAATCTAGCATTTCCTTACTTTCACCAGGTGGTAAAATTCTACTTTATAATACATTCAGCTAAGTTCTTTCGGCCACCAACTGATCAGAGACTTTACACATCGTGGCGCAGTTAATGCCTGTTCCCGGCCTCGACAGGGCTCCAGGATTAACCCTGGATAGGTACGGTGGGTCGTTTGCGACCCCGAGCGTCAAAAAAAAACAGGTTTTTCTCACGTGACTCACCCCTGTGACTGAATTTGTGGGTGATCGACCTGCAGGAGGTGTCTCCCCTACACGCTCTAGTAGTGTCCAGATGTGCATTGCTGTAGCTGTACTCCTTCCCCGATTTCTGAGACGCGTCGGGGTCGTTCGCGTCCGAGTTTACCCTTCTGAGGTAGTTTGCATAATTATCAAAGTTATTACGTATTATGAAATTGTCGTAGAATGGTGCAACTTGTATAGGTTATCAGTTGTGGAAAGTCTTGGTGGATTGTTTGGCTACCATGTGCATGTTTTTTTTTTTAGTTAAAATGTCGTTCATCACCACGAGGACCATTTTACCGCGAGTGCCCCTTTTTAATTTTTTTTCATTTTTTTGCCAAGTCATTTTTCCGTAAGATATTGCCAAATAGTGTCGTAAAACTTTTGCTTGTTTAGTGTTGGAAAGTGTGTCTAGATGATCTGGCTACCCATGCATGACTTTGTTTTGGTCAGATACGACGTAGTTATTGGTATATTGGGTATTTAACTGCGGTTACCAATTTCTGTTTTTTTTCAATATTTGTAAAAATTACTACGTAGTAAGGAATTGCCGTATATTATTCATTTTTTTTTTCATGTTTATGTGTTAGAAAGTGTGCCTTGATGGTTGGGCTAACACGTGCATGTCTTTTTTTTTATTTGAGATGTCGTATATTAGAATGTCGGGCATTTTACCGCGAGTGTCCCTTTTTAATTTTTTTTAATTTTTTTGCCAAGTAATTTTTCCGTAAGATATTGCGAAATAGTGTCGTAAAACTTTTGCTTTTTTAGTGTTGGAAAGTGTGTCTAGATGATCTGGCTACCCATGCGTGATTTTGTTTTTGTCAGATACGACGTAGTTATTGGTATATTGGGTATTTAACTGCGGTTGCCAATTTCTGTTTTTTTTTTCAATATTTGTAAAAATTACTACGTAGTAAGGAATTGCCGTATATTATTGATTTTTTTTTCATGTTTATGTGTTAGAAAGTGTACCTTGATGGTTGGGCTAACACGTGCATGTCTTTTTTTTTTATCTGAGATGCCGTATATTAGAATGTTGGGCATTTTTCCGCGAGTGCCCCTTTTAATTTGTTTTGCATTTTTTTGCTTAGTCATGTTACCGTAAGGAATTGGCAAGTAGTGTCGCAAAACTTATATTTTTATAGTGTTGGAAAGTGTTTCTAGATGATCTGGCTACCCATGCCTATTTTTTTTTTAGCCAGATATGGCGTATATATAAGTATGTGTTCGATTTTCCTGTGATTGCCATTTTTTCGTTTTTTCCCATTTCTTTCAAAATTACTACGTACTAAGGAACTATCACAGAGTAATATTTCATTTATATGTTTATTTGTCGGAAAATATGCCTTGATGGTTTGCCTAGCACGTGGCTGAAATTTTTTTTTCTGAAATGCCGTATATTAGAATGGCCATTTTTCCACGAGTGCCCCTTTTTATTTGTTTTGCATTTTTTTGCTTAGTCATGTTACCGTAAGGAATTGGCAAGTAGTGTCGCAAAACTTATATTTTTATAGTGTTGGAAAGTGTTTCTAGATGATCTGGCTACCCATGCCTATCTTTTTTTTAGCCAGATATGGCGTATATATAGGTATGTGTTCGATTTTCCGGTGATTGCCATTTTTTCGTTTTTTCCCAATTCTTTCAAAATTACTACGTACTAAGGAACTATCACAGAGTAATGATTCCTCTAGATGTTTATTTGTCGGAAAATTTTGTTTACTTTTTTTTTGATTGAATATCAAATTTTTTTAGCTAAAATATTGTTTTACATTTTTTTTTTCGATTTTATTTCCCTTCAAAAAAATTTTTTTGGGTCAGAATTTTAATTTTATAGTCGTAAAAATAATCGACAATTATCCAGCAACCCACCATACAATTTTTATGCACATCCAATAATAATTAGATTAGTAAATAACACCTTGAAATTGACATACCCTTCCTACATTTCAAGTGGCAGATTAGGGAGTCTGAGTCAGTGTGGTTGGCGGCCATTTTGTGGACATATCCGAAGCGTAAGCTGCCCTATCTATATATATTCTTGTTCCCTATAGAATTTGTGATATTTTGGTATATTTTTACCTGCATAAATATCATATTATATATTAAATATATGTATTTTTCTACGAAATTTCCAAGTACTCAAAAAATTACCTTTAGATATGGCCCCTGATATAAATGTAATTTACAAAATAATGAAGATTTTTTTACATATTTCTATTTTAGGATAACATATGTTTATTCCCTAAAAAAATTAGCCACTTCCTATTTCATTTGGGTACCCAAAAAAATTCATGAAATTTGGACAATTTTTTTTGGCCAAAAAAAGTTACCCATTTTTTCTCATTTCAGACCTTCACCTCCATGGGTCTGACTTCATCCAAAATACATCAAGATGTGTCCTAAACATTCAAGAATCAATTCCTAAAAGGATTTGTGTATATATGTATAAACTTTTTTTTTATGAATTTTTATGTCAGGTCTTTTTTTTTTCTACTTAATTTTTTAAAATATTTATAATAAATAGTTTTTCTGCAGATGAGTAGTATTTATCTTTACAGTTGTTTTAAGCATTCATTGAAGTTTTTTTTGGCAAAAGAAAAAAGGAGGTTACTGCAAAAACTGATTTTTCAAGAATTTTTTTTGGCGTCGGGGTCGTTCGCGTCCGAGTATACCCTTAAAGGGGTGTCCGAGGACCGTACCTATCCAGGGTTAAGAGAAGTTATTTCTTGGAAGCTTATATCAACTTCACTAATACAGCTAGATTGGATGCAGAAAACATGGGAGATGGAAGAATAAGGAGAAACTGTAGGTCAAATGCCATTACTTGACTTTAGAAAATTCGAAAAACTTGAAGATTATAAAAAAATAGGTTATAATATCCTAATCAAAAGTTTCGTAAGAGAGAATTCAAGTTTTATTTAAATGATATCGTGAAAACTAATCCTTTTCCCTACAAACAAAATAGCCATTATGAAAAAAATATCATAAATAATAAAAAAAAAAAAAACCTAAAACCAACACGCGCATCAATATAGAACATTCGTACCAATAACAGCAAATGGAAAGTTTCGTAAGAGAGAAAATTCAGGTTATATCTAAATAGTATCTTGAAAACTAATCCTTTTCACAACAAACAAAATAGCCATTAAGAAAAACAATATCATAAAAAAAACAAAAACTGAAACCAACGCGCTCATCAAAATAGAACATTCGTAACAATAACAGCAAAAAACATCCACAACAACAACAACTCCAGGATACGATCCAAGGCAGCACCCCTAGATGAGTTTCCACAAAGCCACAAGGAATTAGATTCAGTTGCCCGCACTCCCTTGAAAGTCCTGCCCATCTCCACCGCAACCTCTTCTTAAATGGGCATCTCTATTGACAATTGCAAATGCAGACGTGTCCAGCGACCTGGAAAATTAATCATTGATTAACATGCCCATTGTAAAGGAAGGTTACGGGGAGACAGAGAAGGAGAAAGCCCAGATCTGTTAACGCTCAATCTTTTCTCTTTTCTCTTTGGATTTCGATTCTTTTCTTCAGGCCTTTCATGTTTTTTTTTTCAAATTCTTAACTTCACACGCTTTTGTATATTATCCAACGACTTGCTGTGGGTGTCATAGATTGTCAGGAGAAGGATTAAGAATATCTATTGCATAATATAAGGGTTTCATCATTTATTTCAATTGCAAGGTGGGATTTTTTTCTGAATACTGATAAAACTTAGGATTATTTCTAGATGTCTAGAAAAAAATTACTTTAAATGTTTGCTTGGCTCTCAGCAATAGCAACAGCAATTTGAGTAATAACTATGATAGCTACTTTGGCAATTATCGAAACAAATACATAAAAATAACCGGAAATTATCAAATAATTAAAGGCTTTCTCATAATAATGATCACGAGTCAAATACTAAACTAAAAAAAGACAAATGAAATCATTGACCAATAAACAATACAAAACTAAGTTGATCAATTAATGTTTTTTGTTTCATGACGAGCTACTAGTAATTTCGCAAATGTAGTCTTTGTAAGACACGGTGAATGTAAATAGCAATTAATTGAAATAGCAATCATTAACACCATACATCTAAAACATTTTGAAATTCTTAACCCTGCTAAAAGATTTTAGATTACTTTTTTTTTGTACTGATAAAATAAGAATTGGGTTTCTTCTTCTCATTGTATCATGCAAAACTTGTTTCATAAAAAACTAAGTTTCCATCAACACCAAAGTCAGAATTCTCAGATCTCAATTTATAAATATTTAAGAAAAGAAACCTTGATATTAAATCACACAGCGGATTTAGCACAATACAGTTTCATAGAATATCTCAACTTTCTGGAAAGGAGATAAAATAAAAGGTTCGATTTGCCATTTATTCTAGTTCAAAATGTTTGTTCAGGTCAATACTCGAGTGAGGAACCATTGTCTAATTCTAAACAATTTGATGGAAACTGAAAACATCTAGTCCCCACCATCTCTAGAGGGAAAAGGCATAATCTGATACATACATACATACATAAGAGCGGGCGCGCTCACACACACACACACACTATATATATATATATATATATATATATAGAGAGAGAGAGAGAGAGAGAGAGAGAGAGAGAGAGAGAGAGAGAGAGAGAGAGAGAGAGAGAGAGATGAATACATAAACAGGTACATAGATATAGATACATAAAAATATATAGGGAGATAAAGTTATATAGCCATTTCCTTAATTAGGATGGTTCAATAATGTGTTATCCCACAGCAGTCGAGAAACCACCTGGTACATAATCAACTACTAGACTTAGAAGGAGAACATCATTCAATAAAGCGTGCCTTCAATCTGTGTTTTACTCGTAAATCACTGATACAAAGTTGCTAAGACCTGCTTTAACTGTAATATATTGTTTTAAAACCTAAAAAAACTTCCTCTAATTAAAGCTATACCTATTCTTCTTACCTCGATCCCCATTTTCTTCATATTTTGTTTTGTGTCTATTTAAAAGATCCTGTATCATTTATCATGTTTGCCTAGCATTCGCATGGCGGCAGATGAATCTCAGCCCGGGAACATGAGTTTAAACTGTTTACTGTGGAGGTCACTGCTGTAGTTGGGTACTACAGTGGAGCATTGGGCTTGCCCAGCTGAAATTCTGGCGAGTATCTATTCTGATGAAAC